>NC_026000.2:131537270-131837270 GCF_000442705.2 Elaeis guineensis
TTCATTTTTGAGGAAAGCTCATATAAAATTCAATGCAAATCTGGAACCCTAGGCAAATAAGATGTTTATGAAGGAGCTTTTCCCTCAAAAGTGTCTTCCACGCACACATAAGAAAATCATGCACAAGATTTTCCTTTTTTAAATTGGACCAGAAAAGTCACCATCAAGGTATTGTAAATTCATTGATGTGAATGGGTGACTTGGAAGAGCAAGAAACAGGGGTTTGTTGCTAGATCCAAGAAGCCAAGCAATGGCCAACAGAACCATGTGAAGCTAACTACTTAAGCTGCTGAAGATATTGATACAAGAGGTTGCACTTGGTAATATCTAGAACAACACATATGTATCATGAACCTCCATCAACCAGCGGCAACCTACATAGCATGTAACCTCATGCTTGAAGAGCAAATGAAGCAAAATCACAACTGACCATCTTTCATGAGAGAGAAGAGAGAGAGAGAGAGAGAGAGAGAATAACTAAATTCAGTCAGATATAACATCAATAACTGGGAATCAACTATCTGTATTTTCAAAAGGTTCCATCACGTGCTCCAAACATCCTCAACATTAAGCTGTATGTACTCTAGCTTGAGTAGTGTTGAGGAAATAATTAAAAAAAAAATGTTTGCGTTATAATCTCTTGCTTTCACCTAAATGAATTTAGTCACATTTCTTCACACCAGACTACTAGCAACAACCCCATTTGTAGCCAGACTCACTAAAAGGTATTTTCCTTGCTAAAATTAGTTTGCAAACCTTAATGATATAAAGAGAGAGGGCAAACAGTCCATGTCTGCAGTGCATCCACTTGTCCCCTTATTTATTTTTTTGTTTCTTCTCTAACTTTTCCTCTGCTAATCCTAACTTTTTTATTACAGTTCCTTCTATTTCTTCATTGCTTTTGTTGTTTCATGCCAATCCTACTTGTCAAGGCATTAAGCCACCATATAAGATAAAAAACATTATTGAAGGACTTAATCCGCAACAACCCGTAAACATGATGATAAAACTCCCAAATCCGCAAGTCTCAGGATTCCCTTTGGTTATCACCAATATGCACTTTAATAACAAGACTAAAATTGAAGTCCTATAAATAGTTAATTTTTAGCGAAATCTAAACCATCGAAGAAATCATTATGACACTGTATGTATTGTGCTCATGCAAATGCACACAAAGGCACACATGCATTTTCAATGCACATAAAAAACCTTTCTCCATGCAAACAAAACAATCCATATAGTCCTCTCTTTGCAATAAAAGTAAATAAATTGAATAAAATGGGAGCCAGAGAAAAGAAAAACACAATGCAGTCTCATTAAAGTGATGAAGTGCCAACAGCCAGCACATATGTATGGAAAGTCCCAACATGATCATGTCATAGCATTGCTCACAAGAAAAACACTTGGACTTTTTTAAACATGATAACTAGAAATAATGTGACCAGTAATAATCTAAAGATTCTATTTCAAATACCATTAAGGATTTGTGGATGCATGCTCAATACTTAGAAAATGAACTAAATCAAGCAAAGGACCTTCCACAATGAGCCCCTGCTCTCATAGACAGATGATTGGTAACCCATTAAGGGTCACCAAAGTTATACATCGATATTCACATTGGACAACCCTAGTGCCCTCCATATTTTGAGTTTTTTGACATGTTGGACACTTGGGATCCATGATGACACTCCTTACACTTCGTACCATCAAAATAATATGCCATCATTATTACATGTCAACTTTCTGGACTCCTATTTGAAAATTTCAATTCCAACATAGCAATTAGAAACAATTAGCAAATTTTATGAACTTAAGGAGCATAGGTCTAGTTCATTATTTATTAATCGCATCCAACAATATTGTTTACACATACATGCATATACACGCATGCCCTGTGCACACACACAAGATACATCTATCCTCGTATCGTATCCATCTTCAGAAGATTCTTGTCTTGCATTCTCATGGACTGCAAGCTAGTGGGCAACTGAAGAATTTAATTACGTCAGAGCATGCAGAATTGAAAATGCCAATGAACCCAACCAACCAAGGATTTTCATGAAATGACCATCAATTTTGGCTTCAGATGGAACCAGCACCAGTCGGTGGCTGATAAGAGTCATTAACTGGTGAGCATATCAGGAAGAAAAAGAAATTTATGTACTACCAATTCTTAGCAAGGGTGGAAACTTAGAATACATAAAATGCTGACTTAGTAGCCATGTGTGAACCAAACTTTGCTTTTCACAATTTTAAAAAAAAAAAGGTTAAGCAAGCTATAAGCTTTGAAAGACTGAGTAATTGCAGTTTGATAATTATCCATATAAAATAGTTAGCTAATGAAGGCAAAAAAATAGCCTTGTGAAACAGAAGTCAGCAATGCACGTTGACTGATGAATCCAATGAAATAGGCACATAGGCTTATATCAAAGAACAAAATAGACTGGATAAATTGGAGGATTAAAATGGTGATCTATGTCATAGCATACAGTGCTGCAAAACTGTGGAACAGCACATGTTGTGCCTAAAAAAGCAACAGGTATTGATTGGGAACTGTCCCTAATAGCTCATATCGAGTGCATCGCAGTGTCTTAAATGAGAAAAGCATCATCATGTCATACATTATGATACAATTTAGTACATGATGGTACCTTGTAGTAATAAGCTTTTATCGATGCATCATATACATTCCATAAGTTCATTGCACTTCTCACACAGTATATGATTATTAGGGCCGTGGTATAGTCATAAGTTGATTAAAACTTGATATATTCAAATTCGTGTTCCACTTTGTTTTTTTTGTTAAAGCCCTATATAATCCTAGTTTGCTAGTTTATTTGCTGGATTTCTTGACATAGCATAATGCAAAGCATATTTTAGCATGTATTTTTGTGCTATCACATGCCAAATGTCAAATGTTGACATAAAGGGGCCTGAAATATCTGGGCTGTAATAACACAGGAACAATATACAGTATTTTGATCCTTTGCTCCAATCTTTGTAGGTAAATAAGCAAACAAATACCTATCCATGTGCCTTTGTACCACTACACATTAGAACTCCTGATCATCGTTGATTGATGACTATAACTTAAAATTATAACAATAAAGACTTAAAAGCATACAAAGCACCAAGAAACAAGCTAAGCAAAGGAACAGAAAATGAGAGGCCATCTTTTGCCTTCATGAACAATGAAATTTAGGTTATGAAAGAGGACATCTATTAAGGCATGTTTTAATCTAAACAAATTCTTGCTTCTATTATGAGAATGCGATTAACAATAAAATGTCCATGAGGTATTCATAACTAGGAAATTTGGTGCATACAAATCTGCTGCCCATTAAATATAGGAAATAGATTCCTAAATTACAGTCGATATTTGTTGAAAAGGCATCCTTATGTTCTGTTCCTCAAGGGGTCCATCAAATACCGAAGAAGAGAATAAAGTCACATTTTCACTGATGATGTCTCATTATTATCCCGTTGACTAACAAAGCCCTCAATCTATACCAACTTACTGAGTTGCAAAATAAGGCACATCCCATCTTAAAATCGTGCCCATTAGCTTTTCCCGCCTTCTAGAAAAACCTCAAGAAAAGAACTTTACATTCAAATTTCAAACTGATTTCAAATTCAAATTCCAAAAAGAAAGTATATTAAAAATGATAAAGGATTTTCCTTACTATTGTACTTCTAGGCAAAAAATACTGAAATTGTCACTGAAGTACCTTTAATTGGAAAATCATGTATAAGTACCATAGCAAACAAAATATGTAAATAGAATATTCCAAATGGATAAAATGATGACGAGACTGGTCTCTGCAAGTACAGCTAATTCAATAGACAAAGTGGTCAAGATTGTGAAAATGATAATAATATTAGCATCTACAAGTAAAACTGGAAATCATAAGTATACCTTCATGATTAGTTTCCTAGCTGGAGATGACATGCGTAGATCATACAGTGTTATGCTGCGATCACTACAAAATCAATATTCATTCCCTTAGTGAGCACGCTTGCAGCAATAAAGAGCTCAAAAAGATAAATCAATATCTTTTTCTGAGGAAAAAAGATAAATCAATATAAATGAATTATATGTCAAACTAAAAGAATATCAGACAGGCAAGCAGAAAGCCTGCTAATTTTCTGCTAGAAACAAACAGCCAAGATCCACTAAGGATCGAAAATGTCAATCTTGTTAAGTTGGAAACTGAGAGATACTTAACATGGTTTGGCCAAAACAAAAAATTATGAAAGACAACATGTCTCCCCCTTGTTACTAGTCATGACAGTAACAAAACAAAATGACTACTAACAAATTCTTGCACAAAAATTATGAATTTTATTGTTAACAATAAAATGTCCATGAGGTATTCATGACTACTAATGGGTTGTATTTCTTGTTCCTGGTGCAAGGGAGAGAATAGATGATCCACTATTTGTAGAGAAAATTATGAAGTGTAGAGAAACAACAAACTTACACGTAAACCTAAACCCTGAAACAAATCCAATTCCCCTGTTCCCGGTGTCCTCTCTCTCTCCTTAGTGATTATCCCTAGATGTAGCCACATACTTGGTGAACTATGATTAATTTGCTGATGAGGGTTCATTTGCATGCATTTAACCAACAAATTAAAAAAGTAAAACAAAGCATGTTAGAATGGAAGCCGAACATGGTGAATGAAAACTCTAAAAACTCCATAAAAATGTTATCAAAAGTTGGTGGTGGTTCATGCACATCTAGAAGGAATCTAAAGCTCACTAATTAGCTTTTCAGTAGGAAGACATATAAAGTAACAATGATAATATCTCATCTGCATACTAATTAGGACAAACAAATATGTGTCAGAGACTATAGAACTTGCTTTATATTATAGCTAATGTATTCTTAGAAAGGATGCTACATTTACCCCAACTTGACTTAGCAAAATTAATGATTTTTTTTTTTGGGGGGGGGGGGGGGGGACAATGATAGAATCTTTTTGAGAGCAAAGATTTGTATACCTAGCTGATGTTGCCAGCACATCTGGTTCTCCAGGATTGAACCGTACAGATATAACAGTATCCTTCCCCCACTCAAAAGTATTAACCGGCTCTGACCTATTCTCAGGAAAGTATTTATGTCATGGAGAAATACCGTATTTCATAGACTGAAATAAAGACAGAAAATAAAAACAATACCTGTCGTGATCCCATATGTCAACCTGTGCACCAGCCGTGGCAAAGAGGTTACCATCCCACTGGTGATCAACAGCCCTAGGAGTGTAAGATAAATAAGTGAATAAACTCAAGAACAATCATAAAGACATAAAATGAAAATTAAACCTAGTAAATAATCAGATCCAAGTATCCCTGTAAAATTGTATCAGACACAATGATTCATATATAGTTCGATTGTCAATCAAAATTCTCACCAGAATGCGTGCTTCCATACATAAACTGCCAATGGCTGAAATGGTAAAACACCAACTTAAGCAGGCCAAAAGATAAGGTGAAAGGAACATAACACTATTTCACAATATGTTCACTAGGAGACTACATACCTTCGAGACATCTTCCATTGAGTCACTAAAGTCCATCATTTTTAAAACAGGAACTTTCCAGAGCCTCACACTGTCCACACCAAAACGGATTGCATAAATATGCATGGCAATCATTCCATGTACTGTCCTAATACTAATGAAACTATGCACCAATAATATTTTAAAAATAACCAATAAAACATGCCACCACCATTTTTTTGCTTTTTAATGCAACAAGGTCAGCAAGGTCAAATATAATTAGGATAGGTATACTTATCTCTTCTTCTTTTTGGTCATCAGGAAAAGTTGTGCATTAACTCAAATGGAGAAAACTAAGGTGAAATTGAGCTAGGAAGCAGGAATAAACTTACGTGCAATCAGTACCACATGATATGAGAACGTCACCATCTGTAGATGCTGTTAAGCCTCGTACAGCACCTTGGTGTCCAGGGAATTGTCGCACTGTTTTCCTTTTTTAGAAAATAAAACATTAATCATGTAAGCTTCCTGGAAGGCTTCCAGAATTGAAAGATAACACAACATGATGTGGAATGAATGATGGTCTATGTAACAAACATAACATCCAGTAAAAATAAGGACTTCCCAAAAAGGAGAACCCAAGAAACAGAAAGAAAATACAAACGAACTAAGCATAAAAAGAAGGCACACTAAGACCCTTTCACAACAACTCACAAAAACTATATCTCCTCTAATTTATAATAGATATTTAAAACAAATGGTCAATTCTAAGAGACAAAGCAAAGGATTTTGGTGGTAGTACCTGGTTGCTATGTCCCAAAGACGAATATCTGCAAGAGAACAGAGTGTTAGAATGGTTCCCCTTTCCAAATCCAAAAGCACATGAAACCATTTTAAGAGAACAGCCAAAAGAACAAAACTAGAAATATATGGAACCACTTAAGAAATAAATGAGGGCGAAACTAACTTCCATACTTCACTTCTTCAAGCGACCAAAGCAAAGATAGTGGAAATATGAATAGTCTTACGCATGTCACTCTCCTACTTTTTACTTAATCACCTAATTATATTGTTGTCATCAACAAGGCATCACTCACATGAGTCCAAATTAAACTCTTCCAATGATAGCTATCATCTCTTTGCTCACAAGAGGCATCACGATAAACATCATAATAAAGCGAGAGTTTTTCTGAAAGGAGTAAATATGAGAAGGATGCCTGAAGAGGGGGAAAGCGAAAAGTTTACAAATGGAGTTTTGGAAAAGGGGCTTAAGTCATACGAAGCTGAGGCTATATTTCTTAGCTACCCAGTTTTCCTTTTTTGGTCCATACAAACAAAAAGTTAATAGATGTAACTGACTGCATGTTAAATATGTCTTTTCTCATAAGGTTTTAAATCCCGTCGGAGAGGATTATCCCGATTTTCTCATGAAATGATACGCGCCGCCATCCTGCCCCATCCCAACACTTGGGACAAAGAATGTCACAAGACGTCCCGATCGGGATGTTAGGACGCTAGTGAGACGGCCCTATCCCCAAAGTTTTATGTCCTGACGGAACGGAAGGCATCTCGGCCATCCCATCCCAATCCTATGAGAAAAAAAACCGGGACGGAGTCCGAACTCCGAAACCCATCCATGCAAGGAGAGAAGAAAAATGAAAGAAAGCAAGAAAGATGAAGAAAAAAAGAAGTGAAAGGAAAGAAGAAGAAAAAGAGAAAGAAAAGAAGGAAGAAAGCAAACAGAAAGAATAAGAAAAAGGAAAAAAAATAAAGGGATAAGAAATGAAACAAAAAGAAAAGAAAAGAAAGGAAGATAGAAGAAAAAAAAGAAAAGAAGGAAGAAAAGAAAAAAGGGAAAGAAAAGAAAGAAGAAGAGGAGAGAAAAGGAAGAAATCTATCGGGATGTATGATCGGGATAGCTGTTGGGACGGGATGGGATAGCAGGGTATCCCATTCCATGGAGATACCGAGACACCTCTATCCCACGGGATTTAAAACCATGTTTGTCTCAACACATGGGATATTATCCCATCCCGCTGGTCTCATGGGGATCTGACTCCTTATTTTCTCATAGGTATAACAAATTACAATATTAAAAGAAAAAGGATGAAAAGGATATCTAATGATACCAGTTGGTACAGACAATAAAGGTAGAATGTAGCAGATCTTATATACATTAACTATAAACAGAGCTAGTAATAGATTCCCGTAATGAAATGTACTTTAGTTTGTGTTGGGGGTTGTAAGAAAATAAATGGTAGGCCGGTATTAACAATTGTGAGGAAGGATATCGAGAAACTTAGAGTAACATCAGACGTGCCCTAGATAGGAATACTTGGCAATGAGGATCTATAAAGCCAGCCCTAGATAGTTGAGAAAGCTAGATTATTATGATTATGATTATGATAAATAAAGCCAGTAATCCTTAGTTACTAGTGCTTCCTACCAACAACCAAATGGCAAATGGAAATAACGGTATCACCTTTCTCTGTCCTGATTCCTATTCCCATTCCAATTCAACCATATGCACCAAAAGTCAAACAATAATGAAGTTGACATTTAACAAAAATGAATTCCCTAAATACTGCTATCTATCCCAAGCTTTATACAGACGTGCATACTTAAAAGCATTTAAAATTTAAAATAAATAAAAAAACCTCTCATTTTGAGAATAGGTACCATATTTAATATCACAAGAAAAGGTAAGAAAATAGCAACGCTGCACTTGTATGGAGCAAGTACCTCCGTCCATTGAAGCTGAAAATATCCCTTTCAGATGATTTGGATTCTTTGCCATACAGGAGACAGCATCAATGTGCCCATCCATAGCTCCAATAAAAGGTCTTGCAAATATCTGAGACAATAATAAACCATTAATGGGGAAAGACAGCAAAAATCATGCATTAACAAACTACAATTCCAAAAAAAATAAAAAATAAAAGGGCTCACCTTGTCCAGTTTTGCAGCATTGAGAGCCCTCGTGTATTCAACTGCTTTTTCTTGAGTACGGAGGTTCGGATCATAATTGTGGAAAACTTTCTGTTGGAGGATTGGAGAAATGAATCAGGAAAGTCCCACAAAAATATCAGAAATTAAATCAGAAAACCCTGCAGACTCAACTAGAAAGAATTGATCTGCTTTGAGACAACAGGATCATCCAAATATTAAACATGTGGTGTCAACGAAGAACCCAGAAAATTTTTTTTTTTTTGAACCCTGTTTCATATTAAGGGCCCTGCTAACACAAGATAAGCTGTATTGATCAGTAAGCCAACAGATTTAGTCACATCACAGAAACAATGAATTTGTTCATTGCAGCTGGTGGACAGGCGTGCAGCAACATAAAACTAACCGTGCCCACCACAATGGTCCGTTAAAGTGCTATTCCAAATTATGTTTTAGTTCAATTATCATATTCGATTTCTAGCTCTATCCTCAAGAAATCCCATGACCACCCAAATATTCATTGAAATCAATATAAAATCAACTACCGACACGGTTGCTTGTACGAATGCTAAATTGCTTGTTGTTTTCGGCAAGCAATCCCCAAGAAATTAAAAAATAAACGTTTTGCTTCTACCAAATTAAAAATCTTCGAGATTTTCCGGGAAAGGAACCAACTTTGCGCCTCAAAAGAAGCTGAATAGTGAACGGAAAAGAAGCATCCACTGGATATAGTAACCATAATAAACGCAAAACAGAGTAAAGCAATTGGACAAATCACCTGAAGATCTTGGCTCCTTTCGCGAGTGAATTCGTCTGTGGACCGAGATATGACCTTCACCTTCATCTCTCACGGTTTCAGAGGCCTTCGTCTATGCATTGTGTCCCAAATCAGATCATAACAAGAAAAAAGAAAAAAAAGAGCGACGGATCAAACTAGAGCAGCAAAAAAAAAATGTGATAGAAGATAAATATCGTAGCGGGTTTTCTGAATAAAAAAATAATGGAAACCCTAGGGCGTACCTTGAGGAGGACTTGTTTACGGGAAGGAAAGAGGGAGAGAACCGAGCAGCCAAATCAACCCAAACGAGAGAAGAACTTGCGCACGCCAACGTCGCCGGACCAGACCGTCGCGATACCTCGGGAGATCGACGTGGTCGAGGAGAGGGAGGACAGGTGTCGAGCACGTCGCGACGCCGGACGGAAGGTTATTCCGATCGGGGGAGCTAGGGTTTTGAAGGACAAATAGGGGGATTCGATGCTATGGTCGGGACTTGGGACCTGGGGCGCGGAGAATCGGCTCACCCCTCCCTGTTTGGAGCACGGTTTATCGGGTATGCTGGGTCCGGGTCCGGATCCGATCGGTTAATGAATAAACAGACCCATTCAGATCGAGATAATAAACGGATCAGATGGGGTTAAAAGCCAGCAAATCTAACTCTGATCCGAAATATGGAAGAGCCCAATTTTGAAATCCAATCTACTCCTCCGTTATCCAATCGGAGGAATAGAAGATTTTTTTCAATCCATTTAATTCAAATTTTATAGAGTAAAAAAATTAAAAATTTTTCAAAAGATGAACTCAAATATTTTTTTTTATTTTATTGATTAAAAATAAGGTACGTCTATTTAGAATAGCAAGATTCATTTTTATACAATTTGAGTATGATTCTTCCTTCTGACTTTAAATAAACTTTTATCCTTGAATAATTTGAGTGTGACTGAACTTTTTAGTTCTAAGGAAACTTTTTTATCTAAAATAAATATGTCCAATAGAAATAATCTCTAAAAACTTAAAACTCTTCAAGAATATATGTCGATTTGAACATCAACTCTATCTTTTGTCGCTCCAACAGATTCTTTCCGAATTAAAAACTATACTCATTCAAAAATCTTATCTAAAAAGAAAAATTTTAAGTTTGACTAGCTTGTTTGGACCCATGTGCAAGAATTTTGGCCGAACGCTAAAAGCACCACTCTCTTGATGGAGGCATCACGTCGCAAACACTTAATATAATATAAAAAATAAAATATTCTTCACACAAGCGACGGTATTATTAAAGCAACTAACTATTGTATATAATATTTTCAACTATAATTTTACGATATTCCACATCAATTTTGTACAAAATATTATTGTACTCTTATTAGACCAAGAAACGACCCACCTTCTACAGACCGCCTCACCTCTACATACAAATTCCAGAATATCAATGTCTGGTCCCAAAACTAAGTCCCTAAATTTAAAAACAACAGGTAAAAATATATGAGCTTCACAACTTAATAAGTAACAAATACATTTATAGAACAAATTTAAATCATATTGATATGTAACTCAAGTACATCATACAATATGTGATATCAATTTGGCTAGTATTAAAATATACAATAATGATATTCCATTACAGTGATATGTGAACTATCTAAAACATAGAAATCTATAGATAATATAAAAGTCTATTATATACTCAATTTATAATACAATAATTAAACCTGAGTATCGAATTCTTTTAGTTCTATAGCCCCTACTACGGCACCACGATTGCCTTTATAGCGAGGGATCTCAGGTCCATGATTGCCCCCATTGCAAAAATCTCAAGTCCATGCTTAACCCAATGATGCAGATCTTAAGTCCACGCTTGTCTTTGTGATGGAGATCTTAAGTCCATGATTTCTTTCTTGGTGGGGATCTCAATATCACCATGATTGCCTCTGTGGTGGATATCTTAAGTCCGAACATTAAATATCATAGGACTAAAGGCAAGTAATACTTATATCAATATACATAATTCATATATTTTTTCTTCTCGATATAATTTTAATATAGCTTTGATGAAGCCTGATACAACTTTGATATAATTATGATATATGTATTTCAATAGATAATAATCAAGATTTATCAAGCTTGATTTGATCATAGCATGTCATATCGTTCATTTCAACTTATAAATTTCAATTCACTAATCAATTATTTATAATTATAAAAATTTCATACATGATTAAATCGTAAAGCAATTAAAGTTATTTGTATCGTATTGAAGAGATGATATACAATAATTTGATACACCATTAAATCTGGATATACTTACAATAATTTATATCATTTCAATGAGATAAGATAATTTCACTTAAATCTAATTGATCATGGTAAAATATAAGTATTACTTATCTCAAAGGTGCCGACAATCAAACAATTGATCGTCCTATCGGGATTCTTCGGAGCTTGTCTCTAAATTCTCATATTACTCCTATCATGATGGGGAGATAAAAGAAAGAGAGGAGAGGGCGAAGCAGCCTCTACTTCTTTTCCTTTTGCAATAGCCCCATACCACTAATTATTTATCCTAGAAAATTTCATCCAAAAAATTTTAAATTTTTCTCCTAAGTCGATTCATGAATTAACAATTCTATATTAAAATTTTAGCTTAAACCACCTAGCTATTATGGAGATAAAATTCATTGGTTAAAACAAAACAGAGCCAATCCACCCTTAAAACTTGGCGTCCAACCTCCTAAGACATTCTTTTTCTCTTAAGATTATTTTCTCACTAGCATCCTTACTTCTCTTAACACTCTCTTCTCCTAACAGTTTTTTCCTTCCCAAATTCTTCTCTATCTCAATACTTGAAGTTTTCTGTCTTTACTACTCTTATCATTCGTTATTCACTATTTAATTTATAACTGAAGTTAACTAATACAAAGAGTTGCACCATCTACTAATTAATTCCCAATTGAAATCAGCCAAATATCAAGAGTGTTTAAACTTACCTATTTTTTTGAAGGAATAAAAAAAAGCAGCAACCACACCCAAAACAAAGCAAAGAAGAAGAAGAGGAGAAGGAAGAAAAAGAAGAAAAATAAAGGAGAAAGAAAGAGAGAGGAAGAGGGGCGGTGGTAAGGAGGCACGAGAAAGATAGGAGAGCAAGGGAGAGATAGAGAGTGTCAAAGAGAGGCACAAGAGAGAAAGAGAGCACATGAGAGGGAAAGAGAGCACAAGGAGCGAATGGAGGGAGATTTGGTCTGGAGAATGACTGAAATAGAAAAAAAAATTTCAAATTTGGGGTGCACGTGGATGTCTCCCTAAAGGCCATGTGTCCGCTGCATGTGGGCCCCCACATGATAATGCAATTTGGCTTAGGTCCGGTTCTTATATTTTCTCTTCCCTTAAAATAAAATTTTCTCCTCAAAATTTGCACTTTTCAAATTTGAAAATATTTCACATCCAAAATTTATCATTGCGAAATCTATTTTACTAATCACAAGCTCTATTCATAAATTTCATTATCAGAACTAGCAAGAGATCTAACTTTATTATAGATTATTCTTTAAATTATTTGTTAAATACATAAAAGTATTGCTCAAATACTAGACTATGGCTAAAATCTTGACGATTGGGATACTTTTAAGATCTTTAATTTTTTTAACATTTAAGATACATTTTAAAATCTCTAGTCTTCTCTGACTAATCATCTATTTAGTGTAGGTGGTCTTTCTTTCTATAAATTTTTGAGTTTATTATAATCTTTACAATTTTCAAATATACTTGTAGATAATTGGTATTATCCACCTCTACACCAACTCTCAAAGAACAAGAATCTTTACCAACTCTTTTATCACCTAGTCTTGGATATTCATCATACTTCTTGTAATTGGGGTATCGATAAAAATCAATCTAATTTATCAACTTAAATTAATTTGATCATACTAGCAATTATATTACTATAGTCCCTCTCTCTTAACATTCATAATCCTAATTCTAATATTATCTTCTAATATCAATTTTTCTAGAATCTACTGATCCTTTTCTTTTACTTCTTGCTTTTGCTTTTTTTATCACCCAATATGCTAACATGTAAAGGTACCTATAATTTAATTACTTGCACTAACAATTATTTTACTACTCACCAGCACTTACTATTTTATTTTTATCAAATTCTAATCAATTAGATGACACCCGAGAATTTATAAAAAAAATTATCTCCATCATTTATAACTCTATATACAATGAGGATAAAAGTTTAAATATAAAATTTCTAGATTCATAGATGGCACAATTTGTAATAATTTTACTCCTTCTATTTATGGATCACTTTGTAATAATCTCATTATATATACAATCCTTAATAGATCTGCATCATAATATTTTTTTAATTTACTATCTACATTTGCTTTAACTATCAGAATGAGACTTCAAATTTAAATTCAAAATGTGTCATTACAAATTTTAAATTTAGTTTTGATGATCTCATTTTAAAAATTGTACTTTCGAATTTTGATACATTCTTTTACTTGATATGCTTACCATATTTACTAGACCCTTTTCTTTTATTTTCATAGAATTACTTTAGTCAGTATACAATCAACTCCATCTAAAAAATGGTAACTTGATTATTTTTAATCAGTACATATCCCAATCATGATCCAATGATTAATAATTTTTAAGTTTTTAAATCTAATAAAATTAGACTTGACTCAATTTAAATTCTGTCACCAATTATGCTAATATTCAAGATATCTCCGATTCTATTACTTGTATCAATAGCTGCCAATCCAAGTATTAGATAATTGTTATTTAACTTGATGCCATTAGAGGAATTTTTATCAAAAAAAATTGATTTCAACCTTTTGTAATTACTTGAATTTTTATACCATTTCTTATGTAAAGCGTTATATAAGATAGTAGAATTTAATTAAACCTTAGTATAATATTTCTAATTCAGATTTATTTACTAAAATAACTCTCTATAAGTCTTAAATTTTTTTTCTAAGTTCATTGAGAATATTTAATCAACTATCAATTTCTTAAATATATGAATACTATCTTGAATTTTTTTTTTCAAAACATACCAAGATATTCAATTAATTATAAAAATTTTTAATAATATAATTCAAAATTGATCGCTACTGAATTTTCTAACATAAGATAGAATTTGAATGAACTTAAATTAGTTATTCAAATATCAAGTATAATATAAACTTATTCTATATAATAATAAATCATATATTTTTTTGCTTCATTCTCTTTCTTTAGCATCAATTTTTTTCTGATGATTAAGTATCTGAAGAATCTCTAAGTCTTATTACTTATTGTTGCAAAGCATATGCCTTTGATTCGTATTTCTTAACCTATCATAATCCAATCTCAATTGCTAAAGTTTTACTCTTACAACTTTATAATTAGCACTTACTCTTTGATAGGTATTTCTAAAATAGTTCATATCTAAATAATTAACATCCCGTACCCAAAAGTGAAATCGGTGCTTCAAAGTACTAAAAACATAAATCACTGCTTGCTCTTCAGACTTTACTTGCTCCACCCCAAGAGGACCAACTATTTTTATAACTTCGCGGATTGATCTCCTGTATTAACAATTACTTCAACATATGACCTAACATACTATCCTTTATTTATATCTGCTCCATATATAGGATCTGACAATCCCAATTTTCTTATCATCTCAGTTACTATAATCTTTGGAGATATATCAACTATATCTATTATTCACAATTAACATCATAACATTAGTCACCAATATGAAATAATTCTTATCAAAAATAAAGTCCACTAAATGATAACCATACAATTGATTATTTCTTTGTAGGATTGTTTCTTATATAATCATGCACTAAAAATCTTTACATGACTTGTGAGTTACAACTCAATACTCATCTATGATACTGTCCTAATCTATTTATTTTGCTAAATATCATACTTTATAAAAATCCTTTCAATTTTCAAACACTCCTATTGTACCTATCAAGATTACTTTGGATATTTAAATTCATCTTATTTTTTTTATTACAACTCTAAATCATACTCTCATATGTCAATATCCTTATGTACTCCTTAATTTAGTTCTCTATTTTTCAAGAGTGTTGTATACAGATCTTTTTTTTTCACACATAAATACTATCCAAACTTCTGCTGATTAATGATAACATTCCATATAATAAAAAATAATAGTATTCACATATTTTCTTCAGTAAAAAATTATCAACAATATAAATATATACCTGACTTATGCTTATTCAATAAAATGCTAATAATTCATAATCATCCAAATTGCTTATATGATAATTAATAGATCACCTTTAGTATGACGATGAACTATGGCCATAAGGAGACTTTCTAGTACTATAATTAATATTACTAGTAACATTCATCATACCATTGATATCATCTTTAACTTATGCTAAAACATCATCAAGCACTTATTTTAAAAATTTCAAGTACATCATTTTGTAAGATCAATAACTATACCTAGAGTAACATAAAAAAATTTTATATCTTATTGTCTGATAACTATCCCACCTATATTTAGCGCATGCCGTGATTCTAATGTATTCCATATAACTAATCTATACTCCAATACAACTTTAACTATCATGCTTGTGATCTCTAAAATAAAATTCAAGAACGTGAAACAACCGTCACGTACCTATAGAGTACAATATCTATAGGCATGTAAGACATCCAACCTAGCAAACACTTCAATATAATATAAAAGATAGTTAATTTTTCATACAGACAATAGTATTATCATAACAACTAACTATTGCATATAATATTGCTAACTTTAACTTTTATAATATTCCACATTAATTTTGTATAAAATATCATCGTACTCTTATTGACCTAAGCAACTACCCATTTTCTATAGATTAGTGTCACCTCTATATACAAATCCCAAAATGCTAATGTTTGGTCCCAAAACAAGGTCCCTAAATCTAAAAACAATAAAGATGTATGAGCTTCACGGTTCAATAAGTATCTGATACATTTATGAAATAAATTTGAATCGTACTAATATGTAACTCAAGTGCATCATATAATATGTGATATCAATATGATTAATATTAAAATTATGTAATTAATGATATTCCATCACAGTCATATGCGAATCATCTAAAACATAAAAATTGATAGATAATATAAAAATCTATTATATACTTAATTTCATAATACCATAATTACATACAGATATCCAATTCTTTTAGCTCTATAGCTCCTACTACAGCACCATGATTGTCCTCGTGGTGAGCGATCTCAAGTCTATGATTGCCCCATGATGGAGATCTCAAATCTATGCTTATCCCATAGTGATGATCTCAAAATCTACGATTGTCCTTATGGTGGGGATCTCAATATCACCATGATTGCTCCCATGGCGGGGATCTCAAGTCCGGACATCAAATATAGTAGGACTAAGAGTCAAATGATACACATATCAAAATACATAATTCATATATTTCTTTTCTTTTTGATACAACTTTAATACAGTTTTGATACAACCTAATACAACTCTAATACAATTATGATATATGTATTTCAGCATACAATAATCATGATTTATCAAACCTGATCTGATTATAGAATATAATATTATCTATTTAATTTATAAATTTTAATTTACTAACCAATTATTCATAATTATAAAAACTTCATGCAGGATTAAATCGAAAAGTAATTAAAGCCATTTGTATCGTGTCAAGAAAATGATACACAACAATTTCATACACAATTAAATCTAGATGTACTTACAATAATTTATATCATTTCAATGGGATAAGATAATTCTCAATTGAATCTGATTGATTATTATAAAATATAAATATTACTTATCTAAAAGATATTGACAATCAAACAATCAATTACTTTGTCGAGATTTCTCAGGACCAGATAATCCACAATCACGACTATATTGACAAGCCATATCAAAATTTTGAACTAATTTTTAAAAATTTTTCTAAAATTCTTAAGTCTCCAAATTCTCAAAATACTTCTATCGTGATGTGGAGAAGAAAGAAAGAGAGGAGAGGGTGAAACGGGCTCTACTTCTTTTCCCTTTGCAACAGCCCCATTCTACTAATTATTTATCCTAGCAAAATTCATCCAAAAAATTTTAAATTTTTTCTCCAAGTTGACTCTTGAGTTAATAATTTTCAATTAAAATTCAACATAAACTATCTAGCCCTTATGGAGATAAAATTCATAGGTTAAAACATGATAGAACCAATCTACCCTCAAAATTTGACATCCAACCTCCCAAAACATTCTTCTTCTCTAAAAATTATTTTCTCATTAATATTCTTACTTTTCTTAACAGTATCTCTTCTCCTAACAATCTTTGTCCTTTCTAAATTCTTCTCTATCCGAATGCTTAAAGTTTCTTATCTTAACCCCTCTTACCATTAATTAAATCATCCATTACTTAATTTATAATATAAATCAATTAAATATAAAGAGTTCCACCATCTACTAATTAATACCTAATTGAAATCAACTAAATACCAGGAGTGTTTAGGCTTGCCTGCTTTATTAAAAGAACAAAAAAAAAAGGCAACAACCACACCCAAAATAGGGCAAAGAAGAAGAAGAGGATAAGAAGGAAAAAGGAAGGAGAAAGAAAGAGAGAGGAAGAGAGGAGATGTGGCAAGGAGGCACGGGAAAGAGGGGAGAGCATGAGAGAGATAAAGCGAGAGAGAGAGAGAACACAAGAGGGAAAGAGAGTGCGAGAAGGGAATGAAGGGAGGGAGATTCAATTCCGAAAATAGAAATAAGAAAACTTTCTTCTTTTTTTTTTCCTAATTTGGGGCTGCATGCAGATGTCCCCTTAAAGGCCATGGTTTCACAGTATGGGGGCCCCCATGTGGCAATGCGACTTAGCTCTGGTCTGAGTCTTACAAAATATTTAACTTTTAAAAAAAATTTATTGAAATCGGACATCGTATGACCAAATTATAGCCTTCAAAAATTTGGTTTGTGATTGGCTTCTCAATATAACAAATCTCACCCCTAGACGCTATTCAGTCCTATCTATAATGATCAAAATAGTCTACATCAAGTTCGGTGCTCCTTCTTGATCATCATGGATCTTTTAAAATTAAATAGATCGAGTCTAAGCAGATTGCGACAAATCGAGGTCAACCCAATGTACTTATAGCCTTGCTAATTTGGTTATAAAGTAAAATTCAAAGTAGAAAAAATAAAAAAGAAAACCCAAAATACTACTCTTTCAATCTGATTCAGAATCTAAAGTGTTTCTCCAACCTTTATCTGAGTTTAAGGGCCTCTAACAATGATCTAACTTTGTTAGGTCTTGATGAACTATCTAATATTTTGATCACAACTGTGCATGTGATATAATCTAAGTCGGAAGAATGGTGACTTTCATTTTCTTGTGGAAGAAAAATAACAACATAAAAGTTTTTCTAATCTAAAGGCATGGGTTGTTTAAAGATCTTTGATTCTCATCTTATACCCCTCGAGAATGCCTATTCAATTTCATCTCTTCCGACCCCAAATAAAGAAATTTTGGCCCGATCGCTAAGGGTGCCACCCATAGAGGCATCACGCCATAGATCTCAAAAAAATATTCGACTTAAAAAAAAAGATTATCAAAATCGGATATCTTATGATTAAGTTATAGTCTTGAGAAATTTAGCTTATGAATTGGCTTCTCAATAAGACAAATCTCACTTCTAGACCATGTCCAGCCCTATCTGTAATTGTCAAAATGGTCTACATCAAATTCGACAATCCTCCTAGATCACCATAGATCCTTTAAAATTGAATGGATCGGGTCTAAGCAGATCAAGCCGAGTTGAGTTCAACCCAACTTATTTATAGCCTTACTACTCTGGTTATAAATTAAGATTCAAAACAGAAAAATAAAAAAGAAAACCCAAAATACTTCTCCTTCAATCTGATTCAAAGTCTAAAGTATTTCTCCAATCTCAATCTGAGCTTAAGGGCCTCTAATAATAATCTAACTTTGTTAGGTCTTGATGAATTGTCTAATGTTTTGATCATATATGTGCATCTAATATAATTTAAGTCAAAATAGTGGTGTCTTTCATTTTCTTGTCAAAGAAAAATAACAACGTAAAAGATTTTCCAATCTAAAGGTATGCCTGTTCAAAGATCTTTGATTCTTACCTCGTATCCCTCGAGAATGCCTATTCTATTTAATCTCTTCCCTTGCTGATTTTGATATTGTCTTTTTTAGAGAAATAAATATGATAATTGTTGACATATCAGAAAATAGAAATTTTCAAATTCTATGCTTAATGGCTTTTTGTTAGAGAAATCCACATGAAGTTTTGTGAAAAAGATTCTTTCTTGGGACTATATAAAGAATTGAAGGATGCTGTGGTTGTCCAAAGAACAAAATAAGACATGACCGAATATAAATATGGTACTGATCACATTCATTGCGGTTGGGAGAAACATTTTAAGTTGTTATTGGAGAGGATGCAGATAGCTTGATTTTTGATGATTCTATGATTCTATTAGTAATAAACATCATTCTATTGGTATTGGGGATCACCATCATTTTGGTAATAGTGAAGCCCATTAAAGCAAAGTGGGCTCTTTTTCTCTATCTAGTGTATTTCTATTTATTAATTGATATTTTTATACTACATTATTGGTACACTTTGATTATTTTAGAATTTGCATGTTTATATTTACTATCATATTGGACTAGTAAATTTTGCATGCTATGCAGTATGATGTACCCCATCTACTAGCTAATTTTGCTTCACGATGTTTGGCTCATGTCGATACTAATTATCCAATGTTAAATAGTTAATTGTGCAATATGTTTTGAATTATATTCATCTAGCATATAGTCTTACCAAATAGTTTGTTGAACCATAGTTAAGCCCCTCCGTTGGATGTTGCTGCTAAATATAAAAAACTATAAAATTTTCTTTTTCTTTTACTTATGCAACTAAGTCTAATTAGTATTCATCCACCGTCCATCACAATGCTCCTAATAGATAGAAGATAGGTCTCAATGCATCCACTATTTGTCACAATGCCCCTCCTAGATCGAAGATGGGTCTCATTGGAACAAGGAGGATGGATAGCTCAAGGGCAGGCTACAACAATCATGGCCAAAGCAAATATGATCTCTTACATTGCAAATCCATTTTCCTATTTGCCTGCTATATTTTTTGTTTTTGCAATAAGTTTTTGGTTGGAATATGGACCTAATTTGGCAGTTTTCAATAGTTTACTAGGTCATTTAATAAAATTATGAAGTCCTTGTTTATCTTATTTTGGTTGCATCTGGATTTAGATTGTTATTGGGTGAACTTAAAGAATTTGTGATGACTTTTCTTTGGTTTTAATATATTTATCATCAGTTTTCTCTACTTTTTTATCATATATCTGATCATGAGGCCAGCTTGATATTTTGTTAATAAATATAGTTATATTGCTCGGCTTAGGACAAATAATGATCTGAGGGAGATGAAACAAATGAAAATCCAAAAATGTGAGTTAATATCTATTATACATGTATGAAATTGATAGTAATTAAGCAAATAATTTTTGTGTGATTTATACCATGACATCAAATTGAGTAGCAATTTTTTTGGTTAGAATTTGATATAGGCCAGTTTTTACATTGGAATCGAACCGTAGACTCAATCCGATTCAAATGACCCATAAGGTCTAAAAATTTTAGCAGTGAATGCGATCCAACTTGGCCTAATCTTCTATTATGTAGGTCATAGGTTCACTATTAAAGTCCAAATAGACAACTGGATTGAATTAGGATCACTCATATCTCGATCTGTGCTGACCCATTTGCAACCCTAGGTTGGAGGGTGCTCCTCCCACCACCTGTCCCCTTAAAATTAGTAGTTCTTAAGTCTGGCAAAATCTCCCAACGGCCCGCCCCGCAAAAATAGATCCTTTCAAACGAACAAAAACCGGTCTCCACCTTCTGGCGCAATCCAAGTCGTGGGTTATCTCCAACAAAGACCTCTTCTTCCTCCCCTCCTCCCTCCCTCCCTCCCTCCCTCTCTCTGAAAACAAGAGAATAACAAGGAGAGCTGATGTCTGTTGCTCTGGGAGCTCCCTCAGGCTCCAAGGACATTGCACTTGCCACCCAGGAGATGGAGAAAGAAGACAACAAGGACAAGAAGCCAGGGGAGGAGGAGGAGGACGAGGAGGTGGAAAAAGAGAGTGAGACCAATGGCGATGCCGACGAGAAGCTGAGCAGGAAACACAGCTGCACTTCCGTCGGTTCGACCGACATCAACGACGAGGATGGCGGCGATGATGAGGACGACGATGTGAAGAGAGCGGTGCAGCTGGGCCCCCAGGTCCCACTCAAGGAGCAGCTGGAGATGGACAAGGTGGTTTGGTGGCACTGTTGGTGCTCATAGATTTGGTTAAGGAAAAGTAGACCTGCAGGCTTTAGATTCTTGTTGGCTTTGGCTTTTGTCTTTTTCTAATGCAACTGGGGGTGTTGGGAATGGGAAATGTGGTTGGCAGGATGATGAGAGCTTGAGGAGATGGAAGGAGCAGCTCCTGGGAAGCGTTGATCTGAATGATGTGGGAGGTATTTCTTCTTGGAATTCATTTGCTCATTTATTCATTTCTTTAATCTCATTTTAGCTTAGTAGTTGTATGCCTGCATGTTTAGTTAATTATTTTATTTTTTTGGAGTTGTCTTTCTGTCTTGATTCTAGAGTGATTTTCCCTTCAATGGCATATGAGGACAGTTTATTTATACATGGTGAAATTTATACCTGTCAAGATGGATATTTCATTGATTTTCTAATGTTTGATGTACCTCATTTACGTTTATAGTTCATTTATACTGTATTATCCTATCCTCTAAAATTTGATTTTGTGATTTTACCTCATAAATTAGAAAGTCATTTCAGGATCTCTTTGTTTGCTGCTAATATAATTATTCCAAATGCTTGACACTAATTTGTCATTCCTTCATATTTTGCATCTTTCTTTCATAAATTTAATGTTCAACAAGGCCATGCTGAACCTAGGAAGCATTTATCTCCTAATTCTGTTGCTCCTTTATCTTCATTCTTTCATGTTCCTAGTCCTGTTTTCAGCCCCTGGCTTCTAAACTTTTTTCAAAGGAAAGAAAAATATCGGTCGGCTACTATGTGTGTGACAATGTGGACATAATGATCAACAAAACTAGTTCTGCTTTTTATTTATATTTTCTTTTTCTGAAAAACTTGCGGGGGATCTTTACAGAGAATCCAGATCCAGAAGTAAAAATCCTTGACCTTACCATCCTGACTGCTGGTCGTCCGGATGTTGTTTTACCAATTCCCTTTGTCCCTGATGCAAAGGGATATGCATTTGCTCTCAAAGAAGAAAGCCGCTACCGTCTCAAGTTCTCCTTCAATGTCTCCAACAACATTGTCTCTGGGTTCAGATACACGAACACAGTGTGGAAGACTGGAGTCAGAGGTATATTAGATTCTCTTTGGCTTCTTTTGCTAGAACTAGAGCAATTTCTGAACTTGATTGAATTCATTAATCTTCTTAGGAAATGGAAATCTGCCTGTATTTTCTTAACTAGTTTTACATAAAATGGTCATTAATTTCGCGACTCAAGTGGCATGTTGAATCTTTCTGCAGTGGAGAACACAAAAGTGATGCTAGGGACTTTCAGTCCTCAGAAGGAGCCTTACACATATGAATTGGATGAAGAGACCACCCCTTCTGGTATGTTTGCAAGGGGATCCTATTCTGCTAGAACAAAGGTAAAATTTAATGCCACTACATATTTTTCTTTCTTTCTTTTTTTTTTTTTTAAGAATTGCATAGATTATGGTTTGTGGCTCTCTTTATTTCAGTTCATGGATGATGATGGGAAGGTCTATCTGGACATGAGTTACTACTTTGAGATTAGAAAGGACTGGCCAACTACTTCTTGAGCATATTACTAATTTTACTGATGATTGAGTGATGATGTTCTTCTATCAAATGTTGTATGATTCCATCCACAAATGAATTCATATTAATCTTTTCTAGCAGGCTTAAGTGAGAGACTTGACTTGTTTTTTGTATAATTGCAATTGAATGACGGATTTCACAATGAAGTAAGCTGAGGGATTTATGTACTGAACTATTATAGTCCCATGCTGGAATCTTCTCTCTATCAACCTTTAGCATAGAGATTCTTTTTGACAATTATTCTGCTTTCTTACACTCCTTGTCTTATTTCATAGATCTATTTGGTTGTTTCTTATGATTGGTGAGACCAGACTGTAGAAATTTGTTTCAGTTTGCCCGTGTTGCATCACGACATTACTGTTAATCTCAAGGTGGGCTTTCATGACTTGTATTCTGCTCAAGTGCACCGAATGCTTCTAAAATCTTAAACTAGCAGAAGAAAGCCGTGACAATTAATACAAGAGTTAGGCATTATACTATGATACATTTAGTCCACCCTATTCAGCTCAAGAACATTTAGAATGCTCAAATTTCTATAAATGTGAAAAATACCAACCTACAAATCCTTGCATCTTTTCTCTCTATGTTTCGAGGGAAGCCTCAACATTGGACTTCCACCTTGATGCACCTTGAAGTTCTTTACTTTTGTAGTCCTAAAACTTAGTCTTTGACAAGCATGTTGAGTTCAGTATGCTCCTCCAAGCTTATAAGTTTCTCTCTTGAGCTCCTTACATATCTTGATCGGTTGTCTCCTTCAGTTGTATTACTTGCTGTATACCTTGATACCTGAAGATAGATCCTTGCTAACAAAGGAATTGATCATATTAAAGTTTATCCATGAGCAGGCAGCATCAAGGAATCCATTGAAACCATTGTCATATTACCCCAATTAAAATCTTGCTCATGCTCCTCCAGATTCGTGACACTTGCCTGCCATTATAAGCAAGCATCTCTTACATTCTACTGTTCAAAGGTAGAGACAAAACTTGAAGACAAGAAGATGGATGGTTTAACTTTATTTTCTGAAGACAAAACACCGTGAACCTACCTTTATTTGAAACATTCCTTCACCCTATTTCCTTCCCTTAACGTTTACCTATTAAAACCCTATCATCCCACGAGAAAACTGTTACTGGGGCTTGGCATCATCAAGCATTTGCACCTCTGGTATTACAAAATTTCTTAGATCTAATGGGACCAAAATGATCACAAGCTTGGCTCCAAAACTCCAGCACTGTAGCATAAGACACCACCTTGACCACCTTCCACAGCATTACCAGCACCAGCTTGATCTGCCTCCATATTCCTCGTTTGCCTTGATAACATTTGATGGCTACTCCTGTGAAGGTCAGATGTGGTGGAAGGAAAGAGTCTGATCTAAAGAAAACCTTCACTTTTTGTTAAATAGTTAAACATCGGGTCTCTGGTGGAACTTATACACACTCAAATTCTAAAGACAACCATCAAGAAAAAGCACGTTTTCACACCAAGGGCCATATGTAGTGTCACATCCCCTGAGATACTAAGTAGTCTGACATAGTGCAGAGGAAACAATCACAATCAGAGAACTTATTTTGGTAAAGAAACAACTTCAATCGGCATTAGGCAACTATTTAAGTTAGTATATACATTCAATGATTTTTGTTTAATTGGGGCACTCCATGAACCCGCCACTGCCCTAACAAACAATGGGAACCTACAAACCCAGCTGTCCCATACAAACCTGAGGCATACTCACTGCAGTATCCCACACAATCTCTTGTCTCAAAGATTTAAACAAATAGGCAGGAAAAAAAAAAGAAACAACATACATTAGTAGTCCAATTACACTGTCAGTTGTCTGTGGTTATGGCACACCTATTGGCTTCCACTATCATCAGTTGAGGATTCAGATGCAGAATCATCTACCGTCGAGTTGGATATAGTTTCAGATGAACTTCCATTTTCACTTTCTGATGCCACAGATCTGTCTTCAGCTGGCCTTCTCAAGTGCCAGTACATGATGCTTGCTGTCAGTGTAAGCATCATCTTTTGATTCACCTGACAAATTATGCCCAAAAAGAGATTATACAAAAGAATACAGGTAATAGCAACTCAAGAAAACTGTACCTTTCAAAATTAATTTATCCAATTCTTTAATTTCAATAGACCATTTACCTCTAGTATATCTTCCGGCAGCAAAAATATGGAGCAACCAAGCTTCCTTGCCACTGAGATAATATAAGAGGCATTCATCTTTTTCTCTTCATCTGCACATTGCTTCCAATTATTAACCCATCAATTTTGAGCTGTACCATAGCAAAGATGGCATAGGTATGTTTTTGATTCATTAAATCAGGTATCGCATGCAATAACTTCTTAGTATGAACATAATAGTTGACTAAAGGTGCAATAGCAAGTCTAGTTGCATGACAAGCATAGTAGATGCTGAGCTAGTAATTTCGAAAGCAAACTTCTCTATCAGTGCACAGCAACTAGATGGATACAGAAAGCAGGGCAAATCACTTCACATCTTAAACAGAACGGGAATTAACTCAATAAGTTAAATGGAGATGATAAGTGACAAGGACTCAGGCAGCAATATTATAATGTCTGGGTCTTTTTGGGGAAGGAAATCCTACATACATATTTGCGATTTAATTGTATTTTGTTTACCTTTAAACAAAGTCATGATTATAAGACTCCCTGGTCTTGGATGTTACTAATCATGATTGTCTTTCCAGCTTGTCTTAGCACCCACAAAACGAAACTTCAGCAGTAATTATTACTTGGGTCTTGCTTGCTAAGAGCAAGAAGAGAGAACAACACATAAACAATGTAAGCATAAAAATCTACCATGTTCCGAGATCTTCAGATTATTGAAGGTCTAAACTCTAAAGACAAAATGGGCCAGATCAAAAGGACATATTTACTGATATCAAATGAAGAGAGAATCTCTCTACAACAAAAGCCATGTAAAATGAAGCCTCATCATAAGCAACCTTACCATGACAGCCAGACAAAGTGCACAAAGTTATTCTGCCAAAAAATCCTAAAACAAATCCAATATTATGAAGTGAATTTTAGAAAATACTAATAACGGGTCTGGTAAATGCAGCATGACCCTTAAATCTGAATGCTCTAGGATATATACATACAAAGTGAACTTGGAGAGTCAGGCAAAGGAAAAAAATTATACATATGCACCATAATGTACCTTGTGATGGGCAAGAGTAGATATTAACTATTGAGAATGTCCGGAAAAGGAAGGCCGGGAAGACATCTCAATGGACATAGACATGGGGATGAAATATCATAAGCCTAAAATGGGAATATTGTTTTGTCTATTGTGCAGATACAAATCCTTGTCATATTGTGTTAGAGCCAACAATGACATGCACCAAGCAGCCAAATCCAAGCATATGCACTTATAGACAATAAGGATCCTCGGTCATTTAGTCATAGATATCTCCATTGTCTATCCACACAGACATGCAAAAGAGCCCATGCTTTTTAATTCGTGACCACAAATAAGTAAGGAAATGGCTTGAAACAGACAAATGTCAGACAGCTCAGTTTAGCAGTCCAAAAATGTCCAATCACTATCCCATCGATGCCACCAATCTGGAGAACATGCTCTTTCTCTTGTACCCAGGAAAGCGCATGGTGTTCTCAGGTCCACACTTGGATGCAGACAAATGGTTCAGATGTTAAAGCATTGTGAGAGGAATTAAATATATCCACAAGGACCACAAAACTGAAACATATTTACTTAGAACAAAAACTGCCCCCACTGCACATGTATATAATTTCTTTTTTCATATAGGGAACATTGTAGGTCTTTTATAAGAAAAGTGAAACTATTCGACCTGTGGCAGAAAGTAATTATAAAAAAATTGGAATATAATGTCTCATGATGAAAACACCTACATCTCAAGGTACAACAGAAGAAAATGAAACATCTTAAACAACAATGTGGATGTCAAATTTTACCATTTTCTCCTTTAGTAACAAGGCTCCAGTTCACAACTCGAGGCTCCACGGCACTGAGCAAGTCAAGGAAAAAAATGCCACTTGAAAGATTTTTATCCTGTACACATGAAAAAACTGTGGCACATTATCCAAGTTTTCCATGCGTAATTGCTTTTTAAAAAAATCGCAACAAAATTAAACATTGATAATGAAAGAATGCAAGTACACAATATATACAATCAAAATTGAGGCAAGGTGACAAGGTACTTTGGCTTTTGTTGGTTCTATGTTTCTTATTACAAAATGAAACACGTAAAATTATGAAAATACAATCTTACATCATGAAACAACTTGACTAAAATGGGATTTAAAACAATGAAGCTAAATTTTGTATGTAAGCCATGATAGAATCCATGAGGAGAAAATGGTAAAAATCAGTTGTTGCAAAGTTTTCAGGGACGCAACTAAAACCAATGTCATGGACAGGCATTTCTAAAAGCAGAGAATACTGTAGAATTGTGACTGGTTGAGAGAGCTGAGAGCATCTGCAATTTTAAATAGAAATATGTATTTTCCTATACTTCTTGGTATTGTGAATTTAATAAATAGGTCTACAGGTCCCAACAACAAATATTGTGGTTAAGACATTGCAGGAATCATGTAACAGATGATCTTCACAATAATGAATGTAGAAATACAGTACCTTAAAACTCTCCATACGAGAGTACCTTCCTGAATTTTTCACTTTATCATTAGCCCAGTTCAATATATCTATATCTGCTATCTCCTTCTCATGAGAATGAAGTCTCAAATTCTTTAGAAGTTGCAGGATATTATACCGCATTAATTGCCACAAAAAAGCTGAAAAAAGAACAAGATTTATCTGAACACCAGAAATTCGGATAGATAATCTATAACTCTGTTCCAAATGTTCCACTACAGAGATCTCAACTCTGAAAGTCAAGAACCCCAGTTGTCATTGAAGAAAAATGCAGAAGGCATTGTAATCAACATTCTAAACTTACCCAAAATGAGCTTCTTGTTTCCTTGCACAATATCATTCCCAGCAACATTAACCAGGGAAAATTTCAATTGTTTCCCTATTTTCACAACTTGATTACAGTTTTCTACTTTTCTGAATGGCATTTTAATTGGGGGCTTGTTTGCAACCTTCCAACAGACTGCTCCTGGAGCTATCTTGTCAATGGCTTCTAGAAGGACCCATCTGCAAAGTTACAGCAATTATTTCTTAGCATAAATATTAACTAGCAAAGAAAAAAAGGAAATATGAACAGCTTACCCATTTCTAAGATCTTCAAAAACATTATTGATGTATGTTGAGATTCCAAGACTATTTATCCATAATCGAAACATTCTCTCTTCCCTAGAAACTTGTGCATCATCAGACATTGCTTCTAGAAATGATATTTGTTTCATCTGTGATGATAGCCCATTCCTGCAGCCAACAATTAGATATTGCTCAGCATCCACACATATAAGGATATGCATATTTATACGTCTCGAAGAAACCAAGAATGTAAGCACCTATTGGCATGGCACGGGATGAGATGTACCATGCAAGTGCCTTACTAGTACAATTATCAAAGTACCATTGTATGCCTGTACATGGCACGCCACCATGCCACTGCATGCCAAGCACTATGCATAAAGCTGCAAGGCATGGTAAGTTCAATCCTTTTTGAATTAGGAAGCAATTGGTTATTGTAAATTGCTTAGAGAAAAGAATAATAAATTTTATTAAGAGTAATTGGTGTGGACACCAGAGCCATCAGAAGTCGGCAATATGATTTAGATTTGATTTGCATCGAAGAAGCCCCATTAGATTGACTCTACTTCAGTTATTTATTTTCAGTCAATAAGTTTTTGATGCATTTAGTTTTGGGTCCATAGGGCCATACTTGGGTTTGTATTGATTTGTCCACGTCACCTTTGGAGCCACCACTCTCCACATGCCCAGGGAAGAAATATGCATGCCAGCATGTGCCGTGCCCAAGGATTCTCATGCCAAGTTATGCCAAGCATCAAATGCCCACATCGAGTTCCATTTCTTCCCCAGGATTCCTTAAGAGTTCTTAGCTACTTGCTTATTTTGTTGAAGGTTGATTTCTTTCCCATGGTAGATTACTTTGTTTGAAAACCAGACATAATGATTTATTTTTTTGTGTAAAGGCTGATTTCTTCCTTGTAAAAGATAAGGAATTCCTAAAGAAATAGGACCCCCAAGGTCTTATATGAATCTTTGTATCTTTCATGAAAAGAGCAATGAATGATTTTACAAACTCCACAAATATTAGTGTCAATCGCTCCGAGAGGGAGAGGGTATGAGACCCAAAATCGCCCCACAAGGGGAGGGTGTGAGGCCTACTTTCTATTCTATCCCTTTAACCTTCATCTACTTGAGATCCAGTGTTCCTACGACCCCGATTTGACTCCACCATCTACCCACGCAAGCCTATCCCACCAAGAGAAGATCTGTCTTCTCCAGAATTTTCGTCTATCGTGCTGAGAGAAAAGAGTGATCTCTTATTCTACAGATCATATGCTGTCAAGGACCTTCGTTCCTTCTCAGTTGATCTTTGATTTTCATTTTTTCTATTAGATCCGATGTTGGTAAAGACCTAGTTCTTTATTGACGGATTTATTTGATTAAAAGATTAAGAACCCTAATCTGGGTAGTTTCTTAACTACCATGATCCGGATTTTTATCATCTTCTTGAATTTTCTCACGGGTTTAATATTTTACTCTCTCTCATTCCATTCATATTTCTTTTTGCATTTACTCATGAGTATGTTTAATTTCTGCTATCTGTTTATATACTTTCCTATTGCTAGTTGTTTACTGATCTCTAGAATGGCATTCATCTGCATCATTTAGATTGATCTCGCTTTGATCTCATATCAATCAATCACGCCTCCTGAGCAGAGTATAGGCAACGATACTGTTTGTCCTGGGAATAATGATGCCTCTGACCGGACATAATTTGTTGTTGATGAACAGAAAGGAGCTTGATCATTAGGATTGGTTTCTTTCTCTTTTCTTTAGGATTGTCCCGCATCAGTAATCTTGATTGAAACTAAATTCCTGGCCAAGTTTTTTGTTTCCTCCCTGTCCTCTCTTTTCTTCTATTCCCTTCATCACATTTCTTTCTTGTTCTGCAAAATCATATTGCCAAATGCCACAGCTTCTTTGACTTTCATTCTATGTTAGAGATTGTTGCCTACTGATTCAATGAAATAATGCTCATTTTGCATCTCCTATTTTGAATTATTCACTTATCCTATCTGAAAATACATGAGAACTGCAGACAATTGGGATTTATGCAGAAATCAGCCTAATGCATCTGAGCAATACTTAGAAGACAACTAGGGAGCAATACCAATCATACAACCAACCCTAGCTCCCTTCTTAGGACCCTTCCCTCCATTGAAAAGCTACACTAGAAATTTTTTGACCGTTATAGTTGTTATAATGGTCAAAAATGCATTTCCTTCTTGTTCTTTACAATGGAAAAGTCATGTGATTTGTTAATACAAACCCTAGTTTTTCCTAAAGCTTTAGCTCCAGTATGATTGCAGGTCCTTCCTGATTATCCTGCATGAATCATTTATCATACAATGAACTCCCACTATAATGTCAGTCAATGGAACATACAATATTTTCATGAAAAAAAACTAAAAGCCACTAAAACCACAAAAGATGGACTAGATTCTGGTTGTCCAGATTTGATTTTTTTTGTGTGTAAGCAATTTAGAATAATAGATCACATCTAATGACTGGAATCATCAGCATCAAACCCCCATCATCTGGTCATGATCGACTGGATCTAAATTGAGATCCGGTTGACCAGATTCTAGTACACATCCTGAAACCATTACAAAAACATTATCATAAAATCCCGATCATAAAAAAATTGTACACATGTAAGCATGGTCGATCTTCGAAAAAAGCATGTGCATCATGTCTACGCAACTGCCTGCCTCACCTGGTACTTTTCTTGAATAAGGGTGGCTGGTCAATGACTATTCTTTTAGCTAAACAATACCTATAGTCAATACATTATATCAGAAATTGAAATAGACTAAAAGTTCACCACGATCCTCACCTTTTTTGAAAAATATGCGCAACGAAAGCAAGGTTAAGATTTGGTGAACCTTCAACAATGTCTTTTGGGGTCAGATATCTTTTGCAACCCATCCTATCTGCATGTTCAAGAACTAGTTTTGCCCTCTGTAGAGGATCTTTCACGGTCATTGCAGATGGCTTACTACTATGTTCAGGTGCCAGCACATTCAGTAAACAAGCATAGGCCTCTCCATCCTGAGTAGCAAAAGATTCCATGATCAAACATTATGAATAAGCCATAAGTTGTTCAGTTTAGAAAGACTATGCAACGGATGAAATCATGAAATAGACTGTATATGTGCACAGCTCACAAACTTCTTTTTCCAATGTAAATAGCAATTTCGAAGGATGCGAGGCAAGATTTAACATTAATTACCAAAACGTACATCCCACCAAAGAATACTTATTTTTTCAAATTCCACATTACAGAATAGCACCAGATGTATTTAGATGCAATAGGACTTTTAATTTACTAGAGTTACACAGAGATGGTTAAAATATGTTTAGAAAAATAAAGAGAACTTTCTTTTCTGGTAGATGAAATAAGAGGGTCATTAGGTTATGGTGCTTCCTTTAGCTAAGTTTCATCACTACACCAAGTGCAATTCTAAGACAGGCTGAAGGTGGCCTCATGAATTTGTGGGCAGGTGGGAATCCCAGAAGTCAAGCTATAAGGAAACGTGACAGCCTAGATCTATCTAAAAAGCTGGCAGAAACTACTGTCCGACAAAATAGACCGTCGGCCCACTCAAGCGAAAGGCAACTGCCTTGATGAATTAATCTCAGTTTATACTGCTGAAGATGAATGTCTTGTTTTGTTTCTCAAAATGACTCAAAAAATAAAAAATATCAGCAAAGAAGGGTCCATAATGGAATATTAAAATGAAGGGGCTGTGTGCATGCATACATGTGCATAAACAAAGCTCATGCAACACATACACTTTAACTGACCAGCACCACCATTATGGGCTCCGAATAGGCTCCACTAGCCAACAAGAATACAATCTTTTGCTAGCTACTGCCCATTCATGAGCAATGTCACATCTGAAGGCAAAGTAAACCTTAGACGTAGTTAGCAAGACTTGCTAGCCAATATGTGTGAGAGCCCTCGTTGGTGTGCATCTAGTCCCACATCATTTGTGCATCAGGGAGATCTTAGATAATTATATAGAGAGAAGGAATCTAAATAATACCTTCTAACTAGTGTTTTTGGCTGAAATCCTTGATTATTACAAATAGTATCAGAGTAGACCCAGTCATGGCTCATATGAATTAGGGAAAATTGCAACATGGCCTGATTTGGGTTGACCACAGGCTGATCAGGATGTTTGTAATTAGATTTATAATACTTAAAACTGGATTTGAATGGATTTGGACCCTTAGTCTAGCGAGAATGCTGGCACTTAAACAAAAAGTATGTGAGAATCCTTGCAGGCATGTATTTAGTCCCACATAGGCTATGCATTAGGTAAAATATTAGAAACCTATACAGGGCCAAGAAACCAAAATAATACCTTCTGGCTAGCCTTTTTGCATGAAATTCTAGGTTATTACAAATGATATCAAAGTGGGCCCGGCTCATAGCCATGTGGATTAGAAAACTGCAACATAAACTCCATGACTAACCATATGCTGATCATGGTACTTGCGATTGGGTTTGAATGGATCTAGACCCAAAGCCTAACGCGGATGCCAAGAATTAAATGGCGGAGAGTATGCAAGAGCCCATTTTGTCAAGTATAATCCCACATCAGTTGTGCACTAGGAAGATCTTAGACACTTTTATATGGCTAAAGAACCCAAGTAATATTTCCTTACTAGTCTTTTTAGGTGAGATTCTAGATTGTTACAAATAGTATCAAAGAAGATCAAGCCTATGCCCTATGTGGACAAGGGGACACCATAGCATAGGCCCATTTAGGTTGACCATAGGTCAATTATTGTGTTTGTATTGCATTTTTTATGGTACTTATGATTGGACTTGAATAGATTTGAATCCTTAACCTAGCAAGGATGCTAGGCTTAAAAGAGAAGAGTATGTGAAGACCCGTGCAGGTGTGTGTTTATTCTCACATAGGCTATGCATTGGGTAGATCTTGTGTTATATATATTGCTCCAAAATTACTCTTTCCTTGTTTATCTCCCGTGACAGTTTAGAATTCTTATTCGGGTGAATCTCTATTTCGAGGAGATTGTTTTTTCTTTAAAAGGAGGCCGCGGCATCCTTCTTTTTTAGAGTGGGTTCGAGTGCGCGGTGGTGGTTCCAGGTGTTCTTGTGCGGGCTTGTTTCCTGGCTTTCTCCCGCTGGTGTTCCTGTGCGGGCTTGCTTCCTGGCTTTCTCCCGTTGGTGTTCTGTTGGTGTTCTACCTGTCTTCTTCCTTCTCGGTTTCACGGATGCCCTATGCTGATGACCGAACGCTTCTTCGGTTGGTAAGGAGGTATTCATCTTGATTTTTTGCCGAGGATTGAGAAAGGTATCTTCACCTCAGGTATTATCTTACCTTGATCTATTGCCGAGGCTGAGATTGATAGATCCGATTGGATCTTGGTTGCCTTCTATTCGATACTCTGTTGCCTTCTTGTTGGTTCGGTTAAAGGTATTTTATACCTCATATTGTACCTATTTTTCGGGACGGATTTATAGTGGATTGCTCCTCCTCCCCGTGGATGTAGGCCTCTTGTGCCGAACCACATAAATCTTGGTTTCTTTGTCTTTGTTTATTTATGCCTGCAATGTGTTTGGTGAATTGTCTCAAAGAGATTAGACTTTAGATCAAAAGCCTAGGTCGATCCAATCCGGTGCACGTGACCTCAACAATTGGTATCAGAGCACTTGGATGGCTGGTGACAAGAAACAAAATTTTTCAATGGCTAATGATCCGGCGTCTGTCTCTCACTCCACCACCATCAGGCATGAAGTGGCCGTCTTTGATGGCACGGGAGGCTTTTCACTATAGAAGGTAAGGATGAAATATTTGTTGGTTAAAGAAGGTGTTGCAAAAGCTCTTAAGGGTATGGATTCAATCCCGGGAGATAATGAGACTGCTAAAGAAGAAATTAACGAGAGAACCCTAGGAACCTTGTTTTTAGGTTTAAGTGATAAAGTCCTACGCAATATTGTGGAACTAGATACAGCCAAAAGTGTATGGGAAAAACTAGACAGTTTATATATGGCAAAATCCCTGACTAATAGATTATATTTGAGAAAAAAATTACACACATTTCGTATGACAGAAGGAACTTCACTTAAGGATCACTTGGATGAGTATAATAAGCTCCTGCTTGATCTAGTAAATGTTGGTGTCGATGTAGATGAAGAAGATAAGGCTTTGATTCTAATTTACTCTTTGCCTAAGTCCTTTGAGCATATTACCACTACCATGCTTTATGGAAGAGAAACAATAAGTCTTGAAGAAGTAGAAGCTACTTTGTTATCCAATGAACTTAGATTAAAAGTACAGCTTCAGCATCAGGCTCAGACTCCAGCTCAAGGTCTTACTGTTAGAGGTAGAGATGAACAGAAAAAGGGGGGACATGGTAGAAGTAAGTCCAAAAATAGATCAAAGTGTAGGCCCAAAAGACCAGGTATTTGTCACTATTGCAAAAGGCCAGGCCACTGAAAATCTGAATGTAGACTTCTACAATCTAAAAGGGAAAAGGAATAAAAAGATAAAGGAACAATCTCTGATACAGCATCAATTGCAGTTTCTTCAAGAAGTCATAGTAGTATACCAGATGATGCAGTATTTACAGCTGCCTGCAGTGTTAGTCATGCTGACACTTGGATCGTGGATTCTGGAGCATCCTTCCACATGACACCTCATAAGGAATGGTTTTCTTCCTTTAGATCTTGTGAAGGTGGTACTGTTCTTCTTGGAGATGATGGTATCTGTAATATAGAAGGTATTGAAACGATACAAATTAAATCTAATTCAAATACCATGGTGATATTGGATGATGTCAGATATGTTCCTAAATTAAAAAAGAACCTTCTCTCAATACATGCCTTTGACAGAGCAGGATATAAGGGCAGATGGGGTAGAGGATCTATAACTATCAATAAAGGGGTATTAACTTTATTGAGAGGTAAATTAAGTGGCACCCTTTACTACCTAGATGGCAGTACAGTTGTTGGTCAGGCATCAGCAGTACAATCTTCTCTTGAGCAGTTGACACATTTATGGCACCAGAGACTAGGACACATTTCAGACAGAGGTCTACAGGAGCTGAGCAGACGTGATCTGCTGAGTGGTCAGAAGATTGGTGCACTTGGATACTGTGAGCACTGCATATTTGGAAAACAACACAGAGTCAGCTTCACTACAGGCGTGCATAGGACAACTGGTATATTAGACTATATTCATTCTGACCTATGGGAACCTGTTCCAATTACATCCAAGGGTGGATCAAGATATATACTTATTTTCATTGATGATTACTTCCGAAAAGTCTGGATATACACCATTAAAAATAAGAGTGATGTATTTGAAACATTCAAATAGTGGAAGTCTATGGTCGAGAGGCAAACTGAAAGGAAGGTGAAAACTTTTCGGACTGATAATGGTTTAGAATTTTGTTCTACAGAATTTGATAACTTTTGCAAGTTAGAAGGCATTATTAGACATAGAACAACAGTGGGTACACCTCAACAGAATGGTGTGGCAGAACGCATGAACCGGACACTATTAGAGAGAGTCAGATCTATGCTATCTAGTTCTGGATTAAGTAGAGATTTTTGGGCAGAGGCCGCTCACACAGCCTGCTATATTATAAACTGATCTTCAGCATCAGCATTAAGCATGAAGACTCTGGAAGAGATGTGGATAGGAAGACCTGCAGACTATTCAATACTCAGAATCTTTGGGTGCCCAGCTTATGCACATGTAAGAGATGGAAAGTTGGACCCCCGGGCTAAAAAGTGCATATTTATTGGATATGCATATGGGGTAAAGGGCTATAGATTATGGTGCATAGAGCCTGGATCTCAAGGATTTCTAGTCAGCAGAGATGTGACATTTTATGAGACAGCCATTGCTTCAAGGCAGCTACAGCCTAATTCTTCTCAAAGTGATGAGGATCGAGGTCGGCAGGATAGGACTATTGTAGATATTGATCAGACTGTTAAATCACAGCAGCAGCAGTCAAGTGAAGATACTTACAATAAACAACAACAACAGATAGATGCACAGATTCAGACTCAGGAGGAGGTGACATTACAAGATCAGGATCAGATTGATAGTATTGCCACTCGAAGACCTAGGCGTCAGATCAGAGCACCTCAAAGGTATGGTTTTGAGGATTCTGCTTGTGCTGAGTTAGTCTATTATGCTCTGAGTGTTGCAGACACCATTGGTGATGAGCCGACCACATATCAGGAGGCTATTAGTAGTTCACGGGCTGATAAATGAACCATGGCTATGGTTGAAGAACTTCAGTCTCTAGAAAAGAATCAGACTTGGGAGTTAGTCAAATTACCAAAAGGTGAGAAGGCAATTGGCTGCAAATGGATCTTCAAAAGGAAAGAAGGAGCCAGTCCTCAAGATTTTAGATATAAGACCAAGTTAGTAGCAAAGGGATACAGTCAACGGGAGGGTATTGATTACAAGGAGGTATTTTCTCCTGTAGTCAAACACTCTTCTATCCGTGTATTACTTGCTTTTGTTGTTTCTCAAAATTTGAAGCTGGAACAACTAGATGTTAAGACAGCTTTTCTTTACGGTGATTTAGAGGAACAGATCTATATGCAACAACCACCTGGATTTGAGGTTCCAAATAAAGAAGATCATGTATGCTTACTCAAGAGATCATTATATGGTCTCAAGCAGTCTCCAAGACAGTGGTACCGCAAATTTGACAGATTTATGATCGACCATGGATACAGTAGATCTCCATATGACAGTTGTGTGTATCACCAGCAGCTTTCAGATGGGTCCTTTTGTTATTTGTTATTATATGTGGATGATATGTTAATTGCAGCCAAGGACATGTCAATCATCCAGAAACTGAAAGCCAAGCTCAGTACTGCATTTGATATGAAGGACCTTGGACCGGCAAAGAAGATACTTGGGATGGAGATTATTCGTGACAGACAGTCAGGTAGATTTTTCCTTACTCAGCATAGTTATATTAAAAAAGTCTTGGACAGATTTGGTATGTCTACAGTTAAGCCTGTCACTACCCCCTTTGCCAGTCATTTTAGACTTTCTGCCAGAGACTCTCCTCAGACTGAGGATGATGAGAGATATATGTCTAGAGTGCCATATGCGAGTGCAGTTGGCAGCATCATGTACGCGATGGTCTGCACTTGACCTGATATTTCACAGGCAGTAAGCGTTGTAAGCAGATACATGGATAAGCCTGGAAAGGCTCACTGATCAGCTGTGAAATGGATACTTAGATATCTAAAAGGCACTTCTAAATTGAGATTGATATTTACTGCACAGAGTAATTGCATAGTTACAGGATTTTGTGATTCAGATTATGCTTGTGACTTGGACAGGAGAAGATCTTTGACCGGATATGTGTTTACTCTTTCTGGATGTGCAGTCAGTTGGAAGGCTACTTTGCAATCTACAGTTGCTTTATCTACCACTGAAGCAGAATATATGGCATTGACAGAGGCAGCAAAGGAAGCTATTTGGCTAAAAGGGTTGGTATAGGATTTGGGTCTCGAACAGGATTGTTTAGACATTCATTGTGACAGTCAGAGTGCTTTGCACCTTGCCAGAGACCAGATGTATCACGAACGAACAAAACATGTAGATGTCAAGTATCACTTCATCAGAGATCTGGTAGAGAAAGGTGATGTCAGGCTTCAGAAAATTTACACTGCCCATAATCCGGCGGACATGTTCACTAAACCAATCCCTGCAATTAAGTTCAGGAATTTTCTGAACTTGATTGGTATAAGCATTTGGTAATGCCCTGCGGGGTTTGTGGTGAGGAGGTTATAAAAGTTTTTTTTTTTTTAATCCACATCTGATATAAAAGGTACAATATTTGTCGCAAGGAGGAGGATTGTTATATATATTGCTCCAAAATTACTCTTTCCTTGTTTATCTCCCGTGACAATTTAGAATTCTTATTCGGGTGAATCTCTATTTCGAGGAGATTGTTTTTTCTTTAAAAGGAGGCCGCGGCATCCTTTTTTAGAGTGGGTTCGAGTGCGCGGTGGTGGTTCCAGGTGTTCTTGTGCGGGCTTGTTTCCTGGCTTTCTCCCGCTGGTGTTCCTGTGCGGGCTTGCTTCCTGGCTTTCTCCCGCAGGTGTTCTTGTGCGGGCTTGCTCCTTGGTTTTCTCCCGCTGGTGTTCTTCCTGGCTTTCTCCCGTTGGTGTTCTGTTGGTGTTCTACCTGTCTTCTTCCTTCTCGGTTTCACGGATGCCCTGTGCTGATGACCGAATGCTTCTTCGGTTGGTAAGGAGGTATTCATCTTGATTTTTTGCCGAGGATTGAGAAAGGTATCTTCACCTCAGGTATTATCTTACCTTGATCTATTGCCGAGGCTGAGATTGGTAGATCCGATTGGATCTTGGTTGCCTTCTATTCGATACTTTGTTGCCTTCTTGTTGGTTTCGGTTAAAGGTATTTTATACCTCATATTGTACCTATTTTTCGAGACGGATTTATAGTGGATTGCTCCTCTCCATGGATGTAGGCCTCTTGTGCCGAACCACGTAAATCTTGGTTTCTTTGTCTTTGTTTATTTATGCCTGCAATGTGTTTGGTGAATTATCTCAAAGAGATTAGACTTTAGATCAAAAGCCTAGGTCGATACAATCCGGTGCGTGTGACTTCAACATCTTGGATACTTATATAGGACTAGAGAATCCAAATAACATCTTCCAGCTAGTCTTTTTGGATGAGATCCTAAATTGTTACAATATAAGCAACCATCTTTCAAATTAAATAAGATAAAAGAAGTTAAATTAAATGGATCTCGAACAATTTATACATCTTGAAGCACAAAGTATCCAGGTGATTTGAAACTTGTAATTAGATCCAATATTGTATGTTTAATTTGAAAATAGTCCATTCTATAACTACTTGATGCAATTCAAAAAATAATTGATCCTTTTATTTTATGTGTTTTGATATGGGTTCAAATAATTCTTTTGGATTAATTTGGGGGCAACCCGGTCAAGTAAGTATCCATCAAAGAAGTCCCAAAATGACAATTTACATTGTCAAATATGATGTATGCCTAAAGTTCCTCGAAACTAGTAATTGTACGTTTGGAGGTCACCTGACTATATCAAGCTATCCTAAAATGGGCTTCATTGATAGAGTTCAAGTTCTAAAATACATTATAGGTTTTATAAAATAAGAATCCAAATGTTAATCTTAATCTAGGCATTTTAAATCAATACAAGCCAAAACTCAACTAGTTTGGATGTTTCTAAACATTAAATAAAAATAAAAGTTGGTATTTCCACAAAAATTGACAATTTTGGGAGAATTTGATACATAACCAAGGGACATCTGAAACCATTATTTTTTTAGCTTTTAAGCATTCTAAATATTGCACATCATTGTCTGTGGTGTAGATTTCATTTTGGAACCTCCAACACTGAATTTGATCAAAACAGGACAAATGCATGTGCGCTTAACATATGCATGTAGCCTTCGTGTGTCTATCTATGCATATGTATTCTATTATGAATTCAATATCTATAGCATTTAAAAGGTTTAACATCCTAAAATTTTTTGCTGGATTCTTACCCATGTATCAATAGGTCACATAATACATTATTATGTGACCACATGTGCTCTTAGATGTTTCAATCATGATTAACAGTTAGAAGACTGTTTACTTCTAGCTCTTTATTTAATAATTTGTGCCTTAAAGATGAATGCAATTCCTTAGATCAACTCCTAGTTGAGATTATCCCTAGGTCTAGAGAAACCTTGCATGGTAGCTTCTCAATTACATGAATCGAACTAAACCAAGAAGTTATGTTCTCCTACATGCTTGCGAGCCTTTTGGGTATCATAATGAGTCCCTATCTCAATTAAAGTAGCCTGGCTAAAAAATCAGAACTTATGTAAAAGGTTGGCATCAGGTTGAGAATCATTAAATTCTCTCAAACATGATAACATCAAGTTTTTACGATTGTTAAAACCAGCTTAATATGCATAAGACAAGGCTTGTTGGTAGCGTTACTAAAATTGACTTTTGATAGGTTACGACCAGTGGTGCGAATTCTCAATCTACAAGGCCCATCAGCACCTCTCACTCATGCTTTGAAAGAAGAATGATCCTAGTAGGAACTTAGCTCAAATGATAGTGGTGGACAAATATATGTGCTAGAATGATACCGATATCAACTAGTAAGATATTAAAAAATTATGATAGAAATGAGCTCAATTGGATTGGTTGAAGCTAATAATTGACAAGTAAATATACTCTTAGCAGTGAAAACCATTAATTTAATTGAAAATCTACATCTTGAATAAAATTCATGCAAAGTTAGTAGGTTGATATTCATTAATTATTTTTTCAGTTAGTCCAATTACTGATTAAATTAAAATTTAGAATACAATATTTAGAAAGAATAAAATGGATCACAGAGTTTTAAATTCTGAAATTGAAGGATGCAAAAAAAATTTTTCGAATTGTTTGACTTTAAAAGTCACATGGACCTACCTTTACATCTGATGAGAAGTTTGTTATCAGTCTCTTAAAGCTCCCTTTCTTCAGCTGAAAGTTCATCCACCTAAGTAATATCTTCTCAGGTGGTAGACTCATCAGCTCCTCAACATCCTGTAGATGCAAGAGAACTCAAAACTAATTTATGTCACATGTACTTGATGCAAAACTTTTTAAACTATGAAAGTCAATCAAAATTTCTAAAAGGACACACAATTAATTAGATGTTATGACATACCTTGCTGTCATCAACCAACTCTACTAATTGAGGAGTTTTCTTCAGGTTAACATCCGCCAGAAGTTGTATCTGTAGTGATATTATGATGAACACATGGTAAAATCCTTTTTCCAATAATATATTTGATACAAAAAAAAAATCTCAACAGCCACAGTGTTGTTGCATTTTAATCTACCAATTCCAATCAGTTTATTGAATAAAAAGGAAATTTGAGACTATGATAGGGACAAGCATCACCTTTTGAAATTTGAATGTTCAAGATACAACCAAAGTAATTCTGGGATCATCAGAACGTACCTTAATAATTTGAGATATCAATCCAAGAACAAGATGAGGCTGCAAGGGTATGGGAGTGGTAAGTAAAGATGGACAGATACAATCTTCAGAAAAGATATATTACAAGTCCACAACTGAAAAGAAAGTCTATTGAAGCATTTTATAATAGAGCATAGCGACTCATAGTCAAAGAACTTCAATAAAGATCACCCCATGTAGTCCGACTTCATTATAATATTATGAGCAAAACAGGATGATTGTCATCAGCAACAGCACATATGTGCAGGACAGAAAATAAATCCCAGCATTAACATGCAGCGTGTTGATAGACACAAGGTAAGTAAATTCAGGCTGTTGGCAAACTGGTTGCAGTTGGTTTTGTTATTCTTTTTTGTTCGCTTCAGCTTTTACATTGGCTAAATTTTCTCATACTTGAAGTTGGAGACTGTCCAGCCTCAAAGTGTTTGGGTTTGGCAAATCACCTGACTCTCATACGCCATCAACCCATATTATTCCAATTATCCATGACAAAATGGTCTTATCCATCAGAGGTTCGAGGGTTCATATTTTGTGATATTTGTTCGCTAAGCATTGTAGCCTATCTTCCCTCAACAAAATGTCAGGAACGTTCTCGTGCACATGCATGCATTTGGCTTAGAAAGAAAGTGTACAAGGAATGCTGGATAAGATGGCCTACCTCGAAAATTAAAGGTATCTTTATATAGGGTGAAAATTATCAATAACAAATAATTTAACTGAACAAAGAAGGACATATACTACTTGTACTCAACCAAGTTTTTCAACAAAAAATACAACCGAGCCATGTGTAAATTAAGCCAGAATAGCAACAAATACTCAGTAAAAACACAGAATACTTTATTTGTTGTTACTGCTAGTTGAGAGGCACAATGCCAACTGCTTCAGTTGTGCATGAAAGTTCAAAAGGTCATTTTGGAAGCAAAAATAAACATCTCCTTAAGTAACAAAATTGTCCCTTGAGAAGGTCAGGATTGCTCTTTTGTTCCATTAGAATGTCTGAAGAAATGAGCAAGGTGTGCATTATTTCAGTTGCAATCATTTCAACAACAACAACAACAAAACATGCAAACGAGCTAACTTGTTCTCATCAAATGAGAAGCAAAGGTTAAACCAACCTTCTAAAATCTTACAAACATGAAAACCACGTCAAAACTAGCTCAGAATCTTAAAATCTTAGAGAAAACATATAGTGATAAATAGTGTTTGCATGTATATCAAGAATAATTTTGCCCCCAGGCTGCAGTATAATATCATCCACAGGCTTATAACATACAAAACAAAGCCCTCATCCACATGCAAATTTCAAGAGAGAATAGACAAACATATCAAAAATAAAGATGCAGCAGAGACATCCGATAAACCAGATTAGACTTCTGGACAGGACAAAATTATAAAAACGAAATCAAAGGAAACCAGAAACTCCCTGAACGCTACCTACAAGCTCGAAAGCACATTCATATCAAGATACGAAATATACTAATCTTCATATTTCTAAAATATTCACATCATGACTCAAAAAAGAAATCTTTAGCTATTTGATCAGTACTAACAAATAAAATATATTTATATATACTCACTCTCCCCTCAGCAAGGTCCTGCGTCCCGATGTTAACGACAGTACATCCAATTGCCTTGGCCGAGTTAAGGCAGAGAGTATGGTTCTCGTTCTTCTCCCACAGGTTCAGCACCCTCTTTCTATTGATCGCCCGCTCGTCGATGGTCCCCGGAACAGCCACATTAATGAGTTTACTTCAGACATAATACCAATTCTTAGCTCCACATTCTGCTCATCAAATTCCAAGAAACAGGCAGAAAAGCAAAAGGTAAAGCAGTCTCTCACCATAGAAGCACACCATCCTTTGATTTCTCGAAGAGATCATCGGTCATCGGATCCATCGGGAGATATTTCTTTAAAGACCCATCTCCTTCCAGATAGCTATTAATGTGAGCAACGTAGGCAGCCTTCTCCGACTCGCTGATCGTATGAAGCAGAGTGGTGGTGGCAGCCTTGAGGAACGCCGACGACGAGCTCTTCGCCCCCATCTGGCCTTGCATCTTCAAATAAACCTTGAAAACAATCACCAAAGCACCCATCAACCAAACACACAGAAACAACTCTTCCAGCTTAAGGACAGAAAAAGGAACCGCGCCGAACCCGGAGGAAGAGCTCGAAGTCGACACTGTCGTCGAGGTTGGTGAAGGATTCTTGGAGAAAGGCGGCTCGCTCCGCCTCGCTGAGGCCACCGCCGCCGATCTTGAGCTCCGACATCGCGGCGGCCAGGTCCCGGAGCTTCAGGCCACCGGCGGAGCATCCGTGATCTCTCATCGACAGGAACTGCGATCGGCAAAACAGAAAAAGTTCAGCTCCATAAAAAAGAAGAAGATCAAAAGAGATGAAGAAAGGAGGGTAGTTGGATCATTGCTTACCTGAGATCTGAGGGAGCGGAGTTCCACCTGGGTGAACTGGTTCTGGAGCCACGGATCGGAGACCAGAACTCCCACAAAACCCGCCATTCCTTAGCTTCTTTGGCTGCTGGCTTTGGGGAGTTTCTTCTGCCTCTCCTTTGTTGAGCTTGGGACCTTAGGTTGGTGGATGTGGTCCTTCTCCTCCTTTCTTGATCTCTCGAGCCTTCGATGGAGCAACGTAGAGAGAGAAGAAGAGATGGCGAAGAGAGTAAAGAGAGGAGCGCAATCGAAAGCAGCACCAGACGCGTAGCAGGGGCCGAGGCTCCGTTAGAATTTAAAATTAAAGCCGATGTCATTAAAGCTCTAATCCATGATTACTACACTCGAAAGCATCCAGGGAAACGTGGGAGCAACAGTCTAATTGACAGGGTTATTTGAACCGGTTTGGATTGCATCTTTCACACGAAAAAATGATTTCTCTTCTTTAGTGACGAAAACCGTTGGATCGCGTCCGCGCAGATCTCAAAGAAGATCTCTACGCAGCCATTGTGCGATCCAACGGTTGATGTCGCGAAGAGGGAGAATCATTGTTTCGCGCGAAAGATACAACCCAAGCCCCATTTGGAAACCGTTATATGAGTCGAATATTTTAGTTTAGTTTAGTTTAATTAAAGTAAGATTTGAATCCTTTGTGTACTGTTTTATTTATTAGTTCAACACATTAGTCGACAGTTAGCTTATTCTGGTAGCAGGCCAAATGAGTACTGATTTTGGTAACAATCAATGGCCTGGACTATGGAGTGCAAAAGATATTGTTGCCAAATGTCCTGATGAGGATAATGAATTTGGGTAGGAGATGGGTATCATACTGATGGCAAATGCATGTCCCCCTTAATGCTTTAGTTTCTAAGTACTTTTCATGTGTCACATGCTGCAAAGAAAGCTAAGTGATGTCACCATGGGTCACAAGATCATTACATCTTTTTAAGATTGGAGGGACACTTTGGTGTACAAAATGGGTAAAAAGTAGAGCTAACATGCATTTGTGGGGATTGGTATGATCAGGTTTGTTGGCAGAGATATTCAATATGAGTAGCATCATGGATAGGAATCTTCAAAATCTTGATTGAATAATTTCAAGTGACCAGTTTGATCATTTGTAAAACTAGGCATGCTTGACATGCATTGGAAAATTTTTAAGATTTTGGTTCAATATAGTCAAACAATTAAGAAAATCCTATTGAAAAAAAAAAATGTTGGATTGACAAAAATGACTCATCTTTCTTTTTGCTAAAAACATTATGTTTTGAATTTTGGTACAGCTTATACCTCTGTTGTTGCATCTACTTATAAGAAATTTAAGTGCGCATCGGCTTTATATGTATGACCATGATTTATTTGTTCTTTTGGACTAGGAAAAATAAATGTATCTGCATATATGATGATAAAACTGAATTCTTTTTACACATCTATCGTATCTATCTAAAAGCATAAGTTCGAGATTTATTAGTGACAGGTGGAAATGAATGAGAAGATTTCTAATATTGGTGGACATTTGGATGTTATAGTTGGACTATTTTTTATTGGAACAAGATTTAAATAATTTCTGACATAATTTAAAAAACTAAATAAAGGTAACAAAATTTTATTGTAGGAAAACTATAAAAAATTCATAGAACAAGAAGAAATAAAAATAATCAAATTCGGAAGTATGTTGAATGTTGTCTTAAGGTGTATTTTCATCTCTCGTACAGAAAAATTCAAGAAAACCATCTCAAGATATGATCGAGATCCTCCTTCTATGAGTACGATCATGAAAGAGATTGATGGAGATCATTTTGGCATCCAGAAAAATAATCACAAAGTAAAAAGATTTGAAGAGAAAAAGTCACAAGGAAAAGAGGGAGAGGATTGCATAGGATGTATCAAATCAGATCTCAAGATAATCTTTTTATAGCCACCCAATATGATCATTTATGATCGTTAGAATATTTATTGATCTATTAAGATCTTTAATAACTAGCTCAACTATCGAGAATAAATGTACATCCCATTTGGGCTTTTACTGACTGATTAAGATGCTTGAAGAGAAATTATAGGAAAAGTTTGAGTTTTTCTTTTTGGATTTTCTCCAACAATCTTCCATAAAATTCAAAAATTTTAAAAATTTATAAAATAAAAAAATATAAATTTTAGGATGTTTATACTATGCAATGGGTAAAATGTCTTCACAAAATTTAACTTCATTTAGTGTGAATAGTTTTTATCTGAAAAATCGGAGTGAATCAGATCTTGAACTATATTCCTCTGATCTAAACTTTAACTACCATACGCATAGTACAAAATTCTCTATTATGAGTTTATGCATTAGTGGCCCTATACATGTATCTTAATTTTTCATGAAAGTTACTAGAGATTGTCCATATCTCATATTTGCGGCTATATACGGATATTCTCATATAGACGAGCCTCTCTAGGGATGTATATAGTATCACATCTTGAGAAATACCTCTCGGATCTCATTTAGAAAAAAACTCTTCATAATCACTATATAGGAATACTAATCACCATAGAGATGGGATGGAACCTATGACTCTTATATCAAATAAATTATATGTGCTCTCTGACCAATCAATCAGCTTGCTATTACCATACTAAATTTTTTTAAAAGAATCTCCTATCATACAAGTTGGGTTCTCACTATTAGAAGGCCCATTATGGGTAAAGTCCCATCCTCCTCAATGACTTTAGGATCTTAATCATATTTAAATTTTTTGTAAGACATATAGTTAAAAAGAAGCCTTCCCCCTACAATTTTTTAGGTATATCAGAACTTATGGCTTTGACTATATCCTCTAATTAAGAAATAAATAGAAGATATTTCTTTATCATAGGATGCTATTCATTATTTATTCTTACATATAGTTAAAAAGAAGCCTTTCCCCTATAATTTCTTAGGTATATCAGAACCTATGGATTTGACTATGTCCTCTAATTAGGAAATAAATAGAAGATATTTCTTCATCATAGGATGTTATTCATCATTTCTTCTTACATATAGTTAAAAAGAAGCCTTCCCCCTACAATTTCTTAGGTATATCAAAACTTATAGCTTTGACAATATCCTCTAACTAGGAAATAAATAGAAGATATTTCTTTATCATAGGATGCTATTCATTATTTCTTCTTGCATATAGTTAAAAAGAAGCGTTCCCCCTACAATTTCTTAGGTATATCAGAACTTATAACTTTGACTATGTCCTCTAATTAGGAAATAAATAGAAGATATTTCTTTATCATAGGATGCTATTCATCATTTCTTCTTACATATAGTTGAAAAGAAGCCTTCCCCCTATAATTTCTTAGGCTGTGTTTGATAGCTAACAATCTATCCAGATTGCTGGTAATTTAAAAGGCCCCGTCAGATTATCACATTTGGTATGCTTTTTGGGTTGGTAATCCAGTTTACTTCATGATTACCTCTCATAAAGTAATCTGAATTATCAAGGAGAGGGGTGGCTATCTAGATTATCTCCCATAAGATAATCTTGTAATAAATTTTTCTGATGAAACTACCCTCCTTTCGTCCCCTCGCTCTGCGCCTGTGCCTCCCCCCACCCCTCTAACTCCTCCTCTGGCAGCAGGGGCTGCCTTTTACATCGCCTTCGTGGCCCTCATCGAAGGCAGCACGATAGGCGACCGAGGGGCAAGGGCGGTGGCCAAGGCAGCACGAGTGGTCGGGGGGCAGGGGGCGGTGGTCAGGGTAGTGTGGGGGGTCAGGGAGGAGTGGCAGCGTGACGGGTGACCAAAGGACCGAGGTGCGATGGTTAGGGCAGCACGACAGGCAATCAGGGGGCCGCAGTGCGGTGGCCAGGACAGTGTGGGCGGCTGAGGGGCTGAGGAGGGGTGACAGCACGACAGGCGGCCAGGGGGTTGGGGTGTGGTGGCCAGGGCAGCGCGAGCAGTCGGGGTGCGATGCTAAAGGCACGACGGGCAAGTGGGGGGGGCAGGGTGGAGGGAGGGTCGGGGCATGGCGTGCAAGGGAAGGAGAAGGAAAAAAAATATATAAATAGTTTTAAAATAATAATTTTTATAAAAATAATAATAATAAATATTAAAAAATAATAATTTTTTCATAAAATAATTTTTATCATTAAGAAATTAAATAAATAGTTTAAAAATGTTAAACTAATAATTTGATTTAAGGGTATTTTAAAAATTTAAGGTTATATTATCAGTAATCTGATTGTCATACCAAATATATCAATCAAGATTTTTAATAATTTTTCTATAACATTATCTATGTGTACCAAATATAGTAATCAATATTACTGGCAATCTATCCAGATTGTAGGTAATTTAGATTATCATTGCCTGGTAATATACCAAATGCAATCTTAGGTATATCAGAACTTATGGTTTTGACTATGTCCTCTAATTAGGAAATAAATAGAAGATATTTCTTTATCATAGGATGCTATTCATCATTTTTTAAAAGAAGAAATTTCAATGAAAAAAAGAAAGGAAGATTTATCGAAAGTAATATAAGAAAGGAAGGTAGGAAGGTTTATCGAAAGTAATATATGCATAATAAGAAGATACAAGGATTTGAACCCCAAACCTTTAAATGGTTTAGCCTCAATCCTAACCACTAAGCAAAATTCACACCTTCATAAAATATAAGATAGATCTTGGTAAGTGTTGCTACACATTCCTTACTTACATGCCTTAATCAAACTAGGAAAACAAAAGACATTACATGGTAAGCAGTGTCTATTGCATGTACCACAAACATTACAATTGATATGTTCCTTCTGGAATTAAAAGAGTATTTAAATCATGAAGAATAATTGAAAGTAAACCAACAATATAAGGTTGATAGATATCAGTTCTTCATGGTTAAAAGTTCCACTTCATCTAATATGTGATGCCTCTCAAAATAATATATAACCACACGAGGAATCATTTGATATAACAAAAAAGACCAAAATATTATATCACATTAGAAAAAAGCAATTAAACAACCTTTTAATTTAACCAAAAAAATATATAAATAAAATTATCTTGCACTTATTCTCGTGTGTATATATATATATTTGCATTTGCAAAGCAAATACTTAACCCCAAACAGCCATTCTAAACTGGAGCTAAAACACAGTTATATAAGAGCGAGAGTGAGACACAAGATATTAATCACTTCTGGGAACACTAAGTTACAGAAAGCAAAAATAAACGCATGAAACAGGAAGCATGAACTCATGTGTTGATAAATTTCTAAAAGAGCAAACATGTTCTCAATAAGTTTGATCAAACAAGTGCAAAATATGAAACACAAAAATGACAACAGGAACATAAACTCATCAACCAATTACCAAGCAACTTATAAGAGCCTCATTTCCTGTGATTCTGAAAATGAAAACCAGAAGACAAAAAATGGCAGCCATGCCAAATAGAGCCTAGTTAAATAAACATGGGAAATCAAGGAAAAAGTAAAATTGTTTGTTGATTTGCAAATAATATGAGACATGTGAAATACAATCATCGGTTGTCACAATACTGACATTATTCCAGAGGGCAACAAAAGCCTAATTTCACACATCTCTGATACTTCACAGAGAACCATTTTTCAAAGCTCTCAATGGATACTGGTCAGAAATGTATCAAAAGAAATTTGAGAGTTTCAAAGATCAGTTGCAAAGCCATAATTTAGTTAAAGTTAGCAGTGCAGCAGTTCTAGCATAAATTAGCAAAGCATCCCAAATGTAATATGCTTAATAATATGTTCACCATGATACGGTCTGTGCAATGGTAATTGCACAGAGGCAGCACTAAGCACCATTTCCAAATGTCAATAAAACATGTCCTGATGAACTGCAAAGTGGGATCAACAGATTTAACACAAAAAAAAAAAAAAAGAAAGGAAAAAGAAGAAGAAGATTTATATAAAACGTAAGGTCTCAAATAATGAAAAGATTCCTGAAAATGAGAACAGAGAGCATTTGAGAAACTCCAACCAAGTTAAAGTAAAGTGCATGAAAGAAATTCTTGCTGCAAACTAGCAACAATGCTTAAGCGAACTGCTGCCATCTAATATGAATCCACATGCTGTATCAGGTGACTGTTACCAAGAATAGATTAAACAAGCAAAGGTTCAATCATTATTGGTTGCATGAGAATCTAAGGGCCAGTTTAGTGAACACTTGGGCATGGGATCTCAAACAAAATATACAACACATATGCCTCACTTTTCCATTTTCCAAGCAATGAATGCCTAGTACCCTGTTATCTTCTCAATCACAATCCAGAGAAATACGCCTTAGATTGTCAGAACATGATTTAAATAATTTCTGATATAATTTAAAAAACTAAATAAAACTAACAAAACTTTATTATAGAAAAACTAAAAAAAAATTATAGAGCAACAAAAAAATAAAAATGATCAAATCCGGAAGCATATTGGATACTATCCTAAGACATATTCTCGATCCTTATACAGAATCAGACTCGAGAATTCTGCCCCAAGATACAATCGGTGGCCTCTCCTACATACACGATTATAAAAAGGATGATAGAGCTTTAACCCAGCAAATGTCAGATTAGAAGAGGAGATAGTAACTTTCTTGCTTACTCCAACTTCCAATAAAGGGCCCAATTACAGGCCTAAGAACTAACCATTTGGGCTCCAACGTTAAAAAATATTAAGTATATAATAAGTAGGCAACTAGCAGAAATCAATGGATAAAAACCAATAGAAAAATATATTAATTAGGCAATTAATGATAAACAACATTAATCACATTTAATCCCAAAATTAAATAAGAAAATATAATAATAAATTTTAAAAAAAAATAAAAAAAGAAGCTAAAATGTAGGCCCTACCATACCATGGTCGCATGCAAGCCAAGCCTCGCGCACGTGTGAGATTCATCTTAAAAGCTCACGAGGCCTAAGAGAAAGGTTTTCAAAATAAACCACTTCCCAACTTTTCCTATTTCCAATATGAGACTAAACAATCTAAAAGGTTACAGATTTGGTTGCAATTAGTTAGAGGAAATTTTGAATTTTCTATTTTTGGATTCCTTCCAATATTTTTGTTATCTAAAAATAATAGGATATTTTATTTATACTTAACAATGTTATTATATTATTGATGTGTCTGTTCATTTTGTAGAACTTGTATACTTCTTGGAGTTATGACTTATGGAATGTATAGCCATATCGGGTGTTATATTACATGATGAGTTTAGGAGGTACTTCGTATGGAGTAATCTACCCAAAATCAAGGATAATGTAGGTCGAGATGATGAGATCATGGTATTTAATTACATAATAGTGATTCTAAATCACCCTCACTCTTCAAATCACTCTCCAATCCAATGATGGGATATCTATCCAAAAGATCAAGAATCCAAAATCTCCTAGATAGTGATCTTCAACTGAAATATAAGGATAAAAATATCCCTCAGTCTAGCAAAATAATTGATATTACAATATATCGTTAATATATTATATCAATATTGTATATATGATATGATATTATCTATTATATTTATGATATATATATTACATTATAATATATTATAATCATATTTTTATCATATTATGATTCAAAAATAATTTTAAATTAGAGTAAAAATATCTTATTGTACTTTCTATTCATATAATAAAAATATTTAATTTATTGCTTCTATTTATCTAATTTTCTAATAAAAATAAATATTCATATTAATAAATAATATATTATAAGTATAAATAGAAATATTAATTCTATAATAACAATTAATATATTTTATAGGATTAATAATTTAAGGACTAGTAAATATAAAAAATTATTAATTATTAATATATTAATAAATATAGTAATATTTTATAATATATTATATATGATTAATAAATATATTTTATGAAATATATTATTGATATTTTTGATCTTATATAATAAGTGATCTTGGATTTTCATGGAATATCAAATAGATTGCTTGTAGAGGTGTAATTAATCGAGCCGAGCCGAGCCGAGTCGAGGAACCATAAGATCAAGCTTGACTCGACTCAAAATACTCAGACTCAAAGCTCGGCTCAAGATCAACTAAGTCTTAATATTTCAAATTCAAGCTCAGTTCGATGAAAAATAGGTAAAACTCAAGATCGACTCAAGTCGACTTCAATACCAATCGATCCATACTCGAGCTGGAGTTCAAACTCGAAATCGAATTTAAGTCTACTAATAATATATATTACTATATATATTATAAATAAAAATAATATTATTAAAAATATATAAATTTGAGTAGGTTCACAAGTTTTCAAGCTGAGTATCTTACTACTCGAGCTTGACTTGAAAAATTATTCGAGCTACTTGAGCTCGATAATAATCGAGTTGAGTCAAGTTCGAGTAACTTTTGAATAGCTCGACTCGTTTGCATTCTTATTTACTCATGGATATTTAAGGATCTTTAATTATTGGATCATTACCTATTAAATACAATGATTTTAGATCACCAATGATCAAATCACCATAGTATTTGAATCATCAGTGATCTTAGATCATCATGGTGATCCCATTTGGGTTACCAAATGCTTCCTTAAGGAATGACGTTAAGCTCAAGTAAAACAACTAGGAGAAAACTAACTTTGGAAGATAGAAGCATAAACATTTATGCAAAGTAAACAAGCCTTTTGCTCCTCTGCCATGCAAATCATTATCCACATATTTACAACTTCATAAAATCTTTTATCCACCAATCTCTAAACCAATCCATAAAATCTTCTACATGTATATATCAATCAGTACATTTTCTGTATTCAAATCTTAAAATCCTGTAACTTATTGCTTATATATCTCCCAAATCGAGTTAACTAGATGATAAAATATTTCACTTGTATTTTACTAACAATGTCATTATATGTTCTGGATATATTTGCCCTTGGCCTTTATACTTAATTGATTGCCTATTGGTTAACTCTTGAGCAAGATGAAAGCAAAATGAATGAAAACAGACCAAGTCTTGAGCCTATTGTTGATCCTTTTGCTACTCTAAACGACCTTAATCAGCCTCCATCAACGAAAACTAGCAAACTGGCAGAAAATTGATTTGCACGAATAGATAATTGTATGGAATTTTTATATAAATACATATAAAACATCAATATATAAATAGAGAAGACGTTAGGGACTACTTTATAGTACGAAAAATTATTGCATGTACCAGATGCAAGTGAACCAAGGCAAGTCCCGTAGCATATGCACGGTGGATAGCACACCACCTGGAATTGGTGAAATACAAGGGATAGTGTGGCGAGTTATCTATCGTGGGATATGATGCGGTCCAATTGCACCTGGTGCATGCAACATGGAGGCCTATGAACTTTATGATTTTTTTAAGAAATGAGCTCTTTTGTTTTTTTTTTTTTTTTGATAGAAAATGATGTATTCTTTTGATAGAAAATGATGTATTCTAATAATTTTTGTATGAATAGATCTTAAGAAATTAGAAAACAAAATATCCCTAACAATCTTTTTTCGATTCTCTCCTAGTATCCCATTCTCACATCACTGGCTTTATTTGGATAGCCCTCGTAAGGAAAAGAAAAGAAAAAGAAGGGAAAAAGAAAGGAGCGAAAATATTATCCTTGTTTGGATAGTCCTCATAAAGAAAAAGAAAAGAGAAAAATGATAGGTATTTTAAATAAAAAAGATAATTATATCCCAACTTTATTTAAAGATCTAAGGATATTTTTATCCTTTATCTATCTCATAGTCCCTTCACTCCCATGAGTTCTTTACCAAACTAACTGTTATAGCCCAACCAAGCCCAATCCAGCAGACCCAAAGCCCCCAAAAAAAAAAAAAAAGACAGAGTAAAAATCGAGAAGAAGACTCCCGGTAGGAGTCTTCTTCTCCGGCGAGACCCAAGCACATTAGGAGTCCTAGGACCTCTCGAAATCCTAGGACCCTCTATAAGAAGGTCTCCCCTCTCCTTAGAATCGACCATCGACCTCTTCTCTCTCTCTCTCACTTTAGATTTTAGGATTTATGAAATTAATTAATAAAAAAAAATTAATTAAATTAGAAATAAAAATAAAAATAAATAAATATAATTAGGGTATCCATGGATTAGTTCGAAAACCCTGGATGCTGTCGATGAATTTATCCTCGTGGGGATATTAGATTTTAACAATTTAGTTATTTTTAATTCAATAAAATTTTGATTAAAAATATGATATTTGATGTATCAGGTTCAGAGAATGATTTTCGAGATTCCTAGAATTTCTAGTTAGATTTTCTTTTAAGATAAGTAGTGTTTACTTTTACTGAATTTATCTGGTAAATTATGAATTAAATAAATTTATGCATGCTTGTGATTGAAATTATTTATTGAAATAATTGTTGAAATTATTTATGATTAAAGTTAATTGTAGAAAATTATTTATGATTAAAGTTATTTATTGAGCAATTATTATGATGATATATGATCTCAAAGAATGTTATGATTGATTTGACTCGAATATCATTTAATTTTATTATTCTTGAAAATAATATATGAATTGGAAGACAATATGAAATTGACAACCTGACTGTGTTGAGGACCCCGCCAATGGGGGCATATACGTTGGCAATTGACTGTCCTGAGGGTTTATGTCGCCAGCGAGACCAGCGACATGTCGCCAGATAGACCAGCGACAAAACCGCTAGTGAGACCAGCGGTTCCAAAGGACTTGGCTGCCAGATGATTCGCAGCCCACCGCAAGCAGATACGCGGTATTATGACCCTGCCACAGGGATAATGTGGTCATAGTCATAGTTGGTAAGAAGAATTTAAGAAATTGATGAATTTAAGAAGAAAAGCATAATTGAAAATTATAATGATTTGACTTTTATAAATGATTGACAGTATGAATATGATTTAATGAAATTACATATTGATTTGTTATGCATAGTATTATTTGCCTGATTTATTCAGTTAAAGGTATACACTGCTTACTGGGCTGTTTAGCTCATGATGAGTTTTATGTTTTTCTTACAGATCCAGAAAATTAGCATGATGCGGGATTTCGGTTGGGAGAGCTATTAGAGATGGAGTTAACTCATTGATTTAGGATTTTTCTCAGAATTGATTCAAGACTTTTAGTTTTGTTTTTAGTGCAGACTTTGTCAGACAGTTATTTTCTTTTGAACACTGAGTTTTGATTTGTTATTTGAACTAAGATTTGAAAATTTTGTTTAACTTTGTGTGAAGATATCATGATGAAATGCCTTGCATGCTTATGGAAAAAGTATTCTATAAGTATGCGGCGGTTGCCATGACCCTCGATTCAAATCTCGGGTCGAGGGCGTGACACTAACATACTTTTAAAATTTTTTTATTGCATCTTTGACATTATTTATCAAACTAACACAAAAGATAAAAGTGCCATTTGGAATGGCATTTTCTGCTTGAGAAAACGCCATTCCAAATGGTGTTTTGTGCCGAGTAAGCCCCCTTGACTTACGTGGAATCCCCAAAAAAAAAAAAAAATAAGAGCATCATTTCGAATGGCGCTTTTGAAAATGCTATTCCAAACAATGCTTTTGAAAGCGCCATTCCAAATGACACATTTAGATAGGCTCTCATTTCTTTACCAGATGCTTGCTTTCTTTCTTCCTTCTTCTCCTTCCCACCTATCGCGTCCCCCACCACTGTTGGAATTTCATGTCGGGGTGTGCATGCATATTTCAATTTTTTTTTTTCTAAACAATGCAGCAAAATAGAAGATTAAAACATCTTTTAATCTAAATCATGCATGTATAAAACGTAGAACATAAGGATCTACTTCATATGCTGAAATTGAATACATGCTAAATTTTATGCTGAAATTAAATATATGATCGAATCACATGTTTGTTTCGCAATTCTTTTTTTCAAACCTAGATATAGAAGAGAGTAAGTTCTTTCTTAGCCATGCAAGTGCCTGACCTCTATGGGTATCCACTCAGGATCAGCCTGGAACAGTCCTCTTTGATGTTGATCTTTGTTCTCCAAGAACAATCATTCTGTGAATCTGAATGAAGCTTGGATCACGATCAACTCTTTGATCTTTTTCTTAATCTTTTTCTTCTTTTCTTCTCTTGCTCTTCTTTTCTTGATTATAAAGCAATCAAGATCTAAAAACCAGCAAAGAAAAGGGGATGCCCAAGCTCCTCTTGGGCGTGGAGATAGAGGACACCCAAGCTCCTTTGGGCATTGGATCCAAAGGGAGAAGAGAGGGGGTGTGGGCTACTAGAAATCAGATGTAAAGAGCCTTAAAGTAGGTCCTTTTAAATAGATAAAAGGTTTGAATCATATTCAAAACTAAATAGTCACTTAATACAAGTTCTACTTATATTAGAAATCTTTGTAGCCTTAGATATTTTACCCCCTTTAGGAGATCCATTAGGCACCAACTATTGGAGCCTTTACATTCACTTTTTCACATGCCACATAGGACTTAAGGGACACCCCATGCTGGTCCTTCACGTCCTTTTTTAAGTGGGTACACCCAACTTGATCAAATCAAGTATGCCCCAATGCAAACAATCGAGAAAATTGATTAAGGGTTTGAACCCTAATGCATATGATCCAAAACCCTAGGCACCCAACAATCGAAGCTCAATGAATCTAATTCATCAAGATTATTAGTAGGTAATTAACTTGAACTAATTTTATCAAATAAAAAATTCAAACGTGAAAAAAAAATTGGGTTCGATCATGTGTTAGCAAGGTTAACCTAAACTCAATAAGATTTTTTTAAACCTAATTAAGACTTCATAAGTGCAATTACTTATTCTAGATCAATCCCTTTATTATGTGACCCTATAGATTTAATTATATCTGGTTGTGAGATATATAATAATCTCTATTATAGTATCATTGAAACTCTTTTCAATAGATTGAAATGATTTCACTCTAACTCATCAAGGATTGTCGATTCTGAGCAATCCTAGTGAGCTCTCACAATCTACCAGTGACATCTAGCAGTATGTAGTGGCAACCCAGTAGAATCGAAAAAGAATCTCAAGGTATAGTTCACATGTGATTCAGTTCTTCTCTCGTGAGTTCCGACTAGATAGTAGATCATAGATAAATCATCAAATTTCATCATCAGTCATATGATAGATTCGATTAGCTCAAGTCTATTTGTGATCCTCATAAATTTTTTTTTTCATCAATCACACTACTGTGGTCACAGACTCTCAGACATAATCTCTCAAATTTCATAAGACTACTCCTCTCTATCAAGATAGATAGATTCCATCTAGATGTGCACCCTACTCCTTTGGTGGACCAACTGTCGTCAATATTTACTACAAGATCTCATTAAAATTATGTTTATATATCAATCAAACTCCAGCAGTCTCACTGCGAGCAGTCATACCATCGTAAGTCAAAAGATCATTCATACAACACAGCATCGAGACAATCATTGATGATTGATTAGAAATTTAAGTGATCTCTCGTATGGTCGTGCTCAGTACTAGTTATTCTCTAATAACTATCCACACTCGTCACTCAGTGTCTGTACACTATAGACCAAAGATTCATCTATTCCAAAGAAAATGATCTGTGCATCGATCTATTCGAATCGATCACCATCCTCATGATGATACTATGACCGAGAGCATTTAAAAATTTATACATATATCTAATTCTCAACATCTTGAAAATATGTATTGAAGTATTAATTCTATGGACGATTCAAGGATACATCACTCTTGAATAAAAATTAAACTTATCTTTTTATTGATCAAATCAATGTATTAAGTATAAAATTATAGATTTATTACAATGTATCAGCCATATTGATTTTTAAGACATACATCTAACAATTTTTCACTTGGACTAAAGTCAATTGGTCACTAATCTAAGTTCCATCTTCTTAAGGTAAACTTCTATCTTAGATTGGCTCAATTGCTTTATCTGCGGATCTACCATATTGTTCACGGAGTCTACTCTTCGCATCTCGACATATTTCTTTTCGAGATAGTCGCATATAATCTGGAACCGCTGCTCGATGTGCTTTAATTTTTTATGAGACCTCGACTCTTTAGCAAGTGCTATGGTTCCATTGTTGTTACAATAAAATAATATGGCATCCAATGTCATTATCCCAAGCTCCATGACGAACTTCTTAAATCAGAAGCTTTCCTTTGCAGCATCTAAAGCAGCAACATATTCAACTTCTATGATCGAATCCGTCATGATGGGTTGCTTGAAATTTTTTCAGCTGACTACGCCACCATTGCATGCAAACATATATCCTGACATAGACTTTCTATCATCAGGATTAAACATGAAGTCTGAATCAATATACCCCTTGACTCATAACTCAGAACCTCCTCCAAAGATCAAGAACAAATTCTTAGTTCTTCTCAAGTACTTAAGGATGTTCTTCATAGCTATCCAGTGCTCCTCGTCTGGATTCGACTGATATCTGCTCGTGACACTCACAGCAAGGACAATATCAGATCGAGTACACAGTGTGGCATACATGAGGCTCCCTATGGCTGAGACATAAAGAATCCTACTCATGCGCTGAACTTTTTTAAATATGGTCGGATACATTATCTTGGAAAGATGAATACCATGCCTAAGAGGTAAGAGTCTTCTTTTAGAATTTTTCATGCTGAACTTCTTCAGCACTTTTTTTATGTATAGCTTTTATGACAGGCCTAGCATTCTTTTACATCTATTCCTATAAACCTTTATTTCAAGAATATAGGAATCTTTCCCTAAGTTTTTCATGAAAAATTTCTTAGACAACCATCTTTTGATTAAGGTTAGTATGAAAATATCATTTTCAATGAGGAGAATATCATCCACATACAATACAAAGATTGTTATTGCACTCCTACTGATCCTCTTATAAACATAAGATTCCTCTTCGTTCTTGATAAAACCAAACGATTTGATCGTATCATCAAAATAAAGATTCCAACTTTGAGAAACTTATTTTAATCCGTATATAGATCTTTGCAGTTTGTAGACTCGATGATTATCATCACCTGATGTGAAACTCAAAGACTGCTCTATATAGATATCTTCCTCAAGATATCTATTCAAAAAAAGCAGCTTTCACATACATCTGCTAGATTTCATAATCATAATAAGCTATAATATCAAGCAGAGTGTGAATGAATTTCAGCATAGCTACGGACGAAAAGGTTTCATGATAGTCAATATCTTCGCACTGACTATAATCTTTTGCAATGAGCCTAGCTTTATAAATCTCTACCTTACCATCGGTATCTATTTTTCTTTATAGATCTATTTACACAATGGATACTATACCCTCGGATGGATCCACTAAAATACATACTTGGTTTGAGTATATCGAGTCATTCTCTGACTTTATTGCATCTAACTATTTCTCAGAATCGATATCAGACATCATCTCATCAAAGATATTAGGATCATCACCATGATCCTTATCTCTCGTAAGAAATATTTTCTTTATTTCATAAGCATACCCATGAATCTTTCTGAAGGTCAGAAGATCCTACTAGATCTATGAAGTGGTGGAGGAACATCAACTACTGGCTCATGAATAATAGGTTCTTGAGAATCTATAGCTCTTTGCTCTTCAGAGACCTTCTCTTCAAGCTCAACTAACTTTCCACTACCACCATCCTGGATAAACTATTTTTCTAGAAATATGACATTCTGACTCACAATCACATTATGATTTTGTGAAAAGTAGAAGCAGTATCCCATTGATTCTTTTGGATACTTAATAAAATGAACTATTACAGATCTATCCTCTAATTTATCAGCCATCTGTCTCTTGACATAGGTCGAATATCTCTAAGTCTTAAGATAACTTAGACTCGACTTCTTATCATGCCATATTTCATATGGTATGATAGGAATAGATTTTGATAAAATCCTATTCAATAAATGAACTACAATTAATAAGACATGTCCTCAAATATATAAGGATAAATCAGTGAAACTCATCATGGACTTGACCATATCTAATAGGGTTCTATTTTTTCTTTCAGATATCCCATTGAGTTGAGATGTTCCGAAAGGAGTCCATTGAGAGCCTATGTCGTTGCCATTAAGATATCTCAAAAATTTTTGACTAAGATATTTTCCTTCATGATCAGATCGAAGAATCTTAATGGATTTATCTATTTATTTTTCTACTTTATTTTTGAATTTTTTAAACTTTTTAAATACTTCGAACTTATGTTTCATCAGATACATATATTCGTACTATGACAGATTATCGGTAAAGATGATGAACTAGCTATAACCACTCCTGACCTACATATCAAATGGCCTACATACGTCAGTGTGTACCAGGACAAGTGACTCGGTGGCTCTTTCCTCATGTCCTACAAAGATAGCTTGGCCATTTTATCTCAAAAGTAAAATTTTCAAGCTGGATACGACTCTGAATCAAAAGAACCCAGGATTCCATCCTTTTTCACTTTGTTTATCCTATCCTCTCCAATATGGTCTAGTCTATGATGCCATAAGTACTTTTGATTAATTTCATCTTTGGATCTCTTTTGACCTACGATATTCACTACTTGCTCGTTTACATTCACAGTCGTATCAACATGTAGGTGATAAAGACAATCAATTAAAAGACCACATATAATTAATTTATTTTATAAATAAATAGAATAAAAATCTTTATTAAAATAAAATTAAAACTATCCTGTGCTAGCACAGACATGAAAATCAAATTTTGACTAGCTATAGGAATAAAATAACAGTCTTTTAAATATAATCTAAATTCAACGGCTTTTACATCAACTTTTGCTCCATTACCGACCTAAAGGATCATATCACCTTTCCTCAATCTCTTACTTTTATTAGACCTTACATTGAAGTACATATATGAACACTCGAACTAGAGTCTAATATCTAACTAAAAGTAGAAGAAATCGTAAGGTTAGATTCAATTACGAGCATACTTTCTTAAGATTTGTCATCCTTCTTGATTTTCGGGCTCTCCAGGTATAGTGGACGGTTCTTCCTCTAGTAGCCTTCAGTATCATAGTAGAAATACTTTCTCTTTGCTTCAGCCTTCTTTGAAATATCCTTCTCTGGCTTGCTCTCTTTCTTCTGCTTCTTCTTCTTCCAACCAGACTTTCTCTTGGATGAAGAATTCTGCTCCACAACGAGAACAGTGCCCCTTAAACTCTTCAAAATTTTCTCAATAGTGACCAACATATTGACCAATTTAAAAATAGTGCAATCAAATTTATTTATATAAAAATTTATAATAAATTAATTATATAAAATTGTAAGAAATTGAAGGATCAAATCTATCTGCAATTTTTTTACATAACAAGTCGGAGCTTTTCAAGCTCCTCAATATCCTTAATCACTGTCATACAGTGCTCATGAACTAACTGTCTTTCATGCATCTTCAGATTAAAAAGTCTCTTAGATACTTCAAAGCATATTGTACGGCTCTGCTCACCACACAATTCTTATAAGTGAGTGATCATAGTCCTGACAGTGGGCATATGCTCATGCTATCTCTGCAACTAATTTTACATGGAAGCCAGCACATAGCACTTAATCTGACTGTTTTCATCTATCCATTTTTTATATATTACTCTTTGCTCAGCAGTAGGATGGTTTGGTAACACTAGAGATTCCTGGTCAAGTATATGGCTTAATTTTTTAGAAGTCAGGACAATCTTGAGATTTTTAAGCTAGCCTTTATAATTGATTTCGATCAAACGATTGGACTCAAGGATGCAGGCTAGAGGGTTTGAAGCTGACATATTTTAACTACAAGAGTAGAGATTCAAGTTATATATTTATACTTTAAATTTATATTTTCTCCAGAGATTTTAAGAAGCAAACAATGACTTTCACTATTTTTTCGGATCCTTCTACTCCCTGGATGGAAAATAAAAATTCTAACACGATAACTAAATTTTTAGTGAGTGCTACGGTCCCACAGATACCATGTACCTCATTTAATAGTTATTAGTAATATGCACACCGATGTGTGGATAATTCTTTGCCCAGATGCTTCTCTAAGCATATTGCAGTGACTTAGTCTTTAAATTATGTGGGCTCATCTAACAGTTATTGACCACACTTCTCAGTTAAATCCGATCTATCATTCACAAGCAGATGTAAAGCCATGATTGAATCCCTCACCTAACAATTATTGGACCTAATCCTATCCTTACTCTGGAGTAACTCTTTATTAATAGAGTGGTTGCGTGTTTCTGATACAACTGAATCATTGTGACCAGTCGAGAATAATCAATATTAGTACAACATCCGTATATCTATAATGATGGAAGATCTATGGACTTAATATTTATGTAGAGATTTAAGTTTAGATCTCATCTAAATCAGTCATCATATGATCGATCTAATTAGCATGGGCTAAATGAAACTGCCAAGTAATTTTATTTAGGACTCAATCTTTCAAATTGATCAGATAAGTGAAGATTGATAGGGGTCCCTCCATTGCTTTTCTTAGACATCAATAAAATGATCAGGTAAGCGAATGAAACTAATTAAATAACCACCTCTCAATTACTTATCTTAGACACTGATATGTTAATTGATCCAAATAGGTTAGTTTAAGTGAATCATGCTCATACCATCGAGCTGAATTAGATCCTTAGGTTAATCGATTCTACATATGAGATTTAATCGATTTAATCAATAATAATTATATAATTTTTAAAATTTAGTTGATCTAATTCTAGTCAATACTTAATTTGATTTGATCAATTACTTAATCGAATTAGATCCATTATATTTAAATATAAAATTTTAGATATAATTTAATTACATGATCTAATTTTTGATTTATCCATGATTAAAATCCTCATGCACAAACATAAATTTCAGATTCTAAAATCAAATTTTAGATCTAAATTTTTTGCATAAAAGATAAATTTTAAATCATAAAACTAATTTTCAAATTTAATATACAAGCATATATCTCATATATATATATATATATATATATATATATATATATTAAATTTAGATCTAAACTAAAATTTAGATCTTAATATGATATCATATATCTCATATATAAATTATAAATCATATTGAAATTAATTTTCAGACCTAAATATACAATCATACATCTTATATATGAATTATAAATCAGGTCAAAATAATTTTTAGATTTATACATGCATCTATATATCACATATACATGAACTAGAATCCTATCTAGAATAATTTCAGATCTATACATGCCATCACATATCGAATATATGAACTAAAAATTAAATTTAAAATAAATTTTAGATTCAAAGTAATTATCTATATATCTCATGTATCAAGAAAAATTAGATTTTAAAATTTTTTTCAAAAATATGTATGTCAATTTCATACATATGAAATCCGTGGTTGTAATACCACTGTTGAAATTTTATATCGGGGCATGCACGTATGTTTCAAATTTTTTTTTAAAAATAATATAGTAGAATAAAAAATTAAAATATCTTTAAATCTAAATCATGCATGTATAAAATATAGAACACAATAATCTACTTTATATGCTGAAATTGAATACAAGCTAAATTTTATACTAAAATTAAATTTGTGATCAAATCATATACTTGTTTCACAAAAAAAAATTTTTGAATTTGGAGCTAAAAGAGAATAGATTCTTCCTTAATCATGCAAATATTCGATCTCTATGGGTATCCACTTAGGATTAGTTTGGAATAGTCTTTTTTGGTGTTGATCTTTCTTCTTTCTTCTCCAAGAACAATCACCCTGTGAATCTGAACTTAGTCTGGATCGCAATCAACTCTTTAATCATTTTCTTGATCTTTTTCTTCTCTTCTTTTCTTACTCTTCTTCCTTTGATTATGAAGCAATCAAAATCTGAAAATCAGTAAAGAAAAGGAGACATCCAAGCTCCTCTTGGGCATGGAGATGGAGGACGCCCAAGCTTCTTTGGGCATTAGATCCAAAGGGAGAAGAGAGGGGGCGTAGGGGGAACCTTATGGGAGATGTGGGCTACTGGAAATCAGATATTAAGAGCTTTAGAGAATATTTTTTTAAATAGACAAAAGGTTTGAATTATATTCAAAACTAAATAGTCCCTTAATACAAGTCCTACTTGCATTAAAAATCCTTGTAGCCTTAGATATTTGACATCCTTTAGGAGATCCATTAGGCACCAACTATTGGAGCCTTTGCATCCATTTTTTTTATTGAAAAATATGTCCTAAAGCTAATTATCTAAGTTGTAGATGATTGTGCTCATGCATGTATATGAATTATAAAATGATAAATGTTATCTGGCAGATTCATCATAAAGAATGCATCTTCCTAAATAGAACTCATATGTTATGATGAAGTCCTTAAAACTACTTTCAAAATGATAAAGGAGGATTTATCATGCGGTTCTTAAATCCTGCTCGTGATCAAAAGATATAACTATTATAAGGACGATAATTGTATCGATTATAGATCGTTGTGTGCTATATTAGTTGGTTGTCCTCTTAATCAAGACGTGTGGTGACACGGGTATAATATACGAATAAAATGTAAGAGTACGTTTCACTGAGCGTGACCACCTCTGGAGCACTCTGTTGCCAAGGATTGCTCTGATGAGATATGGGTATAAGTGTCTTTCTGATCTGAGGCTGCCTCGATGACTTGCAAGCAACTCATTGTGCTTTGGGATCAGATTATCTGAATTTTTAATTTGATAATGGAAGGTTTCTGGATACAGTCAAGTACTTATAAAATTTGAGTACGAGTCAAGATGGGATTGACCGCTCTAAGTAAAATTGGAGATGATGCATCGTTATACTTCAATTCAGCAAAACTTTATCCAAAGCAGTCCTAGTAAGGAGTTATAAGATTTTTGATGTTGAGACACAATGTGGACCATTCATCTAGGATTGACAGTTTAACCCTAAGTCATCCTTGAGCATCGAGAGTCAAAGCGATGAATTACATGGTAACTATATCCACATAGATTCTAGAGTGTTGCTGGACATACATTCGATCTATTCGGACGTCAAATCTCATTGCCAGATGGTTATATCGATTGGTACAAAAATTATTCTTGTACTACCAACTTAAGTTCAAACCTATGGGGTTATTCATATAGAAGTACCTGTCTGATCAAATAGCTGATCGATGATTATGAATCATTAAAGAGTTTAATTATCAATGTGATTAATGATTAATCTTATACAAAGGTTGCAATAAATTATTTACTAATGATTGGTAAATTAAAAAAATAATTAATTGATAATTTGATTATTATTGGCTCAATTTGATAGGACTATGAGGATTTGATCAGATCTAATTGAATTAGATTCAATTAGATTAGCTTTAGATTGATTGGATGCATCCCTAATGTATAATAGAGCTTGTTCCAATTGATTTTAGAGATGCAAATCAAATTTAATTGATAAAAATCAGTTTAATTTGATTTAGATTTGATTGGATCAAATCTTATTGGATAATATGTTTGATAGTCAAGTTCTATTATCAAAAGCTTTCTTGATATCCATTAAGATGAGAACAATCAATCTCTGGATTGATAGAGTCTTAATCTAACTAATTCTCTAATTAGATCAGGACTTAATTAGTTTTATAATTAGACTAGGACCTAATTAGTTAGTTTGTTATAACTAATTTCTAAATTAGTTCGGATTGAATCCAAGAATTAGTTAGAGTTGAAACAAGATTCGTGAGTCCCATTTGAAATAGGACTTAACCAACTCCTAAACCCCATGACTTATTAAATCCTCACACCCCACTCTCCTCACCATGAGAAATCCCATGCCCCATCTGGTTGTCGTGCCCTCTCCTCTCTTTTGTGCGTGAAAGTGGGCATCCCCCCTCTTGTTGTCGCTCGAAAGAAAAAAAAAGGAAGGACGCCCCAAACTTCACATGCCTAAGCTTCTTCTCCTCCCCCTCTTTGGAAGAGATTTTGTGACAGTTTGCTGCTGGTTTCAAGCCATCAAAGAAAGCTCCTCTTGCTAGTATTATAGCAGAAAATTAGAGAAGAAAAGTTCTTCCCAAAGAGAGAAAGAGAAGGAAGAAGAAGGGTCTTCTTTCTTATGCGCAGCCTTGACGAAGGAGTTCTTCTCATAGATTTTTTTTAATTTTTTTTTAGTATAAAAATTAGATTGTATCTTATTTTTAATATAAAAATTAAAAAAAATACTAAAAAAATCTGGTTGGGTGTTTGAGGCTTCCTAGGGCTCTAAATCAAGGAGAAAAAGGAAGAAAAAAGAAGAACGATTCTTCTCTTGGGTCTTTCTTTTGGATTTTTCTAGAGCATATAAATTTATATTATTTTCTGTATGAGAGATCGAATTAGATTTGATTTTTATCATAAAAAATTAGATAAGAAAAGTTTTTCTTAAAAGTATGAAAAGAAGAGAGAAAGGTTCTCTCTTGTGCGTAGAAGAATTGAGAAAAAAAGCTTCGATTTCTATCGTAGAGATTTGATGCATGGATCTAAAAAAAAAGAGAGAGTCTTCTTATTTTTCATCTTCTTCATATTTTTCTTGGATCAGCCAATAGCATAGTATCTTCATGAGCTAGTACTCTCGAGGAGATCGATCAGTGTAAGAGCTTCGTGTGAATATCCGTAGAGATCGGATGCATGTGCAGCTGCTGAGTATTATGAAAAACTAACTATCATAAATTTTGGATGCACTGATCTACTATCTACACTCAGCTATAGAGTTTTAAACTCAATTCATATTTAGATATGATCTAAATATAATTTAGATATAATCTAATTTGATATAGATGTGATCTATATTTGCTGAAGTTTAGATTTCAGATTTAGATACATACATATTAATTCATTTCATAGATCATATATGGTAGTTTTAAATTTGATTTATGTATGCATTGTATATTAGATTGTTTAATCAATGTATGTTCTACTGTAAAATTTTAAAAATACATACACAAAACTGCCATGCTTCCCTTCCACTGGTATCAGAGCGGAGGTTTATTATGATATGAACATATATGTATGTAGAGTAGAAATCTAGATTTAGTAATGCATGAGATGTATTATGATCTGATTTTAGATATGATCTAATATAGAAATTAGATCTGATATAATTTAGATTAGATATAAATTTTTGTATATATGATATATGAGTAGATTAGATGATCCGATTAGTAAATACTTGGATTTGGTTGATTACTAGGCCGTCTGATCATAGGAGCAATAAGGGTTTAAAGACTCTCTCTTCCTATTCAATAGAGTGCTCTTATAGTGTGTAGGGGTGCCATGTGATTTAATCATATGAAGAAGAAAGGAAGAACTTACTTTTCTACAAAATCCTAAATATTGAAATCCTAAGATTTGTTGTATGTGATACAAGCATGAGTTATATGAGAAGTAAAATATCTAATTTATATAATTAAAATGATTTTAATCTTGAAAAATAAAATTTAGAATTACAAAATATTTAGATATGATCTAAAGTTTATTTATGATTAATTTTATTTTAGTTTATATGAGAATATTCAGATCTAAAACTATGTATTACCTATTGGCACGCCAACTGAGCCGACTCAATTTTGAACTAAATTGATCCAGTCTTTTGATTTAGTGGGCTCATTGCTGACTGATCCGACTCAGTTGTCTTAGACCGAATATTTACTGTTCATAATTAGTTAGTTGATCAAGTATCAGACTTAGTCGATCCACTGAAGTGAGCCGACTCAGTTCAGGAGTGAGCTGATCTAGTTTTTAGAATAAAAAATTTTGCATAAAAATGATATAAAATTATTTTACAAAATTGAAATGGTTTCAATTAATAATCTTAACTCATGTTAATACTATACTTAATTAAGAATTAAGAAATATATTTTAGATCTAGAATTGTGATTAAAGATCTGATGATATTGTATAAAATATGGGGCATGGGTAAGCTCAAATCAGATCCTTTTAATTGGGTTAGACCTAAGGTTAGAATCAAAGACTTAATGGACTAAAAGGATAGTTGATCTGATCTAACAAATAGTTGATTTAGATTAGGTCAATGATACTTTAGATCAAACACAATAGTTGTAGTTGGTCGAGTCCATATCTTTGATTAAATCAAATGGACTTTGATTGTGGTTCAATAGTTGAGCCCAAGTCATCGGATTGATTAGATCACTAGGTAACTTTTATTGACCCATGTCATTAAGATTAATCAGTATGACTGATTTAGGTGGCTGAGACCAACTTGTCTCTTGTCTTTTTCATGAGTTGGTGAAGTCAGTGGAAAGATTTATGACTTGCAGATTGACTGATATCTTTTAAAAGATTTAACTAAATCTCCTAAATTAATAGGTCCATAAAATGAGCTAATTATGGAGATAACTAGATCATAACCTCCTATTAAGATATATAATAATGCATCCAATATTCTAAATAGATATTGAAGACGCCATATGCCTAATGTCTATTGGATATTGAAATTATCATTCATCATATGACCGTCTTGTTGTGTCCTTCAGATCAATGATCAGATTGATCAAGCTACACTCAGATCTGAGCATTCGTTTGTTGGATGCACTTGATGTAGTAATTTTAATGGTTGGATCTAACCAGATTTTTCAGTGAATGCACCACACGCCTGTTGAAGAGATACCTAGGGCAAAATCTGATTGCTAGAAATTGTTTGGAGAAATAATTGGTTTAGAATCTATCTATGGATGCACTAGGGTTGGTCAAGCCACACTTGGGTCTGAATACAGTCTGTGTGGATTCTAATACCCACTAAGAAGTTAAAGTAATTTTTTGAATTGGAGGTAGAGGCTACTAATTCGTATAAAATAGTGTGAGAACCTTTAGACTAAAGTCCAAGCCTTTAGGCTTAAAATAGTTCATATACTAATAGGTCAATTATTTTCTTTTCAAAAATGACTAAAATATTATCGCTCTGTTCACTGTTAGATAGTGACAATGTTATCGGACCTAACTTCAATAGCCAGTATCATAAGTTAAGTACAGTTTTTGAACTGAATTGATCAAAAAGTCTAAGGTTAACCCAAATCGATCTAAAAGAGAAATCAGCAAATGGCTAGTCAAGATAGTTATACAATAACTCCTTGAAATTTTTCTATTAGTGATACTATTACCTGAATATAGGATACCAACAGTACAAGTCATATTTACAAATAGTTGTGAAGACTTCAGGATAGTAGGAGGCTTAAAAATGACAAGAGACTCCTGAATGTAAGAGATGGAAGTCTATTCCAGTCTTAACATTAGGAATCGTTGAGCTTGTTTTCAATCCTGAAGATGTCATTTTAAATGATTGTCATTATTGTCCAATCTTATTGATAGTGTCAATAAGAATGATTATTGTGATATTATCGTGAATGATACTACAATAATGAATGGATAATTAAAAATAACATAAACTCAGTACCATAGTCTGTTAGTATAAAGTACATGTCTAACTAGCATCCTAGATTAGATAAAATTATTGAAGCCTATCTTTGGCATACTTGACTTAGTCACCTTTTATTGAAAAGGGTGAATGAGCCAATGATGTTTTGAGTTTGGTACATATTGATGTATTTGCATTCATGAAATATCAGAGGAGGATTTACTACTATATTAAAATCTCTGACGATCTATCTTGGCATGGGTGCATCTTGCTTATGAAGTACAAGTTTGAATCGGTTGAAATGCTCGAATGATTCTGTAATGAGGTAGAAAATAAACTACAAAGAGTTTTAGAACTCATTGGTCAGACTGATGAAGTGAATACCTTTATAGTAAGTTTTTTGACATGCTTTGAAGAAAATTGGATTCTCTCTTAATGGACCTCTCCTACGACACCACTGTTTAAAAGGATGTTTAAAAGAAAGAATCGAATCTTGTTAGACATGATTCGATCTAATGTGGGGTTTGCTAGTCTGCTGAGATTATATTTTAGAGACTACTTGATATGTGCTCGAGGATATTCTGAGCAAATAGGTTACCAAAACTCCATATAAGATATGGACTTGGATAATTCGATACTCTCTTACCTTAAGATTTGGGGTGTCGAACTTATGTGAAATATTCACAAATCGATTAATTTGGATCTTAATTTGATAAATATTATATTAGAGATATTTTTTCTATCTTCCTGATGGACATGAGATGTTCATGAATCTTAAGGTATTCTTTTTGAAAAAAAAGTTTTTTGATGAAGAAACTGATGCCGTTAAGAATGAGCTTGGTGAAGCTTGATAGGTAGAGCAACCGACTCTGACATAAATCAACAGAATCAGAGTTGATTAGATCAAATTTGGAGTCTGATGTAAAGACATCTTTGAGTAGATACGGTAGAGTACCATATCAATTAAACAAATACTTTAGTTTCTAGATTTGGAATGGAGATTTGATCTCCCATACGGATGCCATACAGAGATCTAACTTTGAGAAGTGACTTGGAGTCATTAAATCTGAAGTGAAGTCCATGAAAATTGATGATGTATGGATATTCATTGATTCAACTAAAGGGATAAGACCCATAGGGTGTGAGTAGATTTTAAATGGATAAGAAGTACTGACGGAAAGGTGGAGACCTATTAATTCTGTTTGATTGTCAAAAAATTTCATCAAAGTGATAGTGTTGACTATGATGAGATTTTTTTTCTTTTGGCAATCCTCAAGTCCATTCGGATTGAATCAAACTTCTCAGACTGGGAACATATATTTTAAACATATGGCTTCATTATGAACAAAGCAAAATCCTATATGTACAAATGCATTGATAGTTCTGTAATAGTATTCTTTGTGTTGTTTAAGATAAAATTCTCTTAATCGAGAATGACATCCCTACATTATAAAGAATAAAAGCTTGATTGTCATCTCTATTCTCTATAAAGATTTGAAAGATTATGAGAACCATCCTTAAGTATTTATGAAATACTAAAAACCAATAGCTCATTTATGAAGAATCTAACTAAAAATCTATGAATATTGATTCTAATTTCTAGTTAGATGAAAATAATAAAATTGTGTCAGGTTATATTTTTATCCTAAAAGGAGGAGCAACATGCTGGAAAAGGTTCCATGTAGTATTTAGTAGTTAATTTTATTTGCGATACAGAGTTCTTTGTGGTATTTGATACTGGTAAAGAAGTTGTTTGGTCATGAAAGTTCATTAACGAGCTTGAAGTGGCATCCTTCGTTAATGATCCAGTCCTTCTATATTGACAGCAATACTAGAGTCATAGCTCTAGCTGAAGAACCGATGTTCCATCTGAGAACCAAATACTTTTTGTATTGTAATTATTTTATTCGATGAGATCGAGATAAAGTCGATCTTAAGAAGATCGACTGAAATGAGAACTTGACCAACCCATTGACTATAGTAATCAAATCTAAGAAGCTCGATGATCACAAATGAAAGATGGATATTTGATACCGATCTGATTGGTTTTAGTCTAAGTAGGAGTTATTGAAAAATATGTCTTAAAGTCAATTATCTAAGTTATAGATGATTGTGCTCCATGCATGTATATGAATTATAAAATGATAAATGTTATTTGACAGATTTATCATAAGGAATACATCTTCCTAAATAGAATTCACATGTTATGATGAAGTCCTTAGAGCTACTTTCTAAATAATAAAAAAAAAATTATCGCATGGTTCTTAAATCCTACTCGCGATTAAATGATACAATTATTACAAGGATGATAATTGTATTGAGTGTAGATCATTGTATGCCATATTAGTTGATGGTCCTCTTAATCAAGACGTGTGGTGACATGAATATGGCATATAGATGAAATACATGAGTACATTTCACTGAGCATGACCACCTCCGGAGCACTCTGCTATCAAGCATTGCTTTGATGAGATATGGGTATAAGTGTCTCTCTGATCTGAGGCCGTCTCGGTGACTTGCAGGCAACTCATTGTGCTCTGGGGCCAGACTATCCGAATATCTAATTTGGTGATGAAAAATTTTTAGGTACAGTCAAGTACTTGTGAAGTTTGAGTGCAAGTCAATATGAAATGGATCACTCCAAGTAAAATTAGAGATGATATATCACTGTATTTCAATTCAATAAAATTTTGACCAAAATAATCTTAGTGAGGAGTCATAAGATTTTCGAGATTGAGACACAACGTGGATCACTCATCCAGGATTGACAGTTTTGCCTTAAATCATTCTTGAGCATCGAGAGTCATAGGGATGAATTATACGGTAACTATATCCATATAGGTTCTAGAGTGTTACTGGGCATACATTCGGCCTATCCGGACGTCGGATCCCATTGCTAGATGGTTACAACGATTGGTACAAGAATTATTCTTATACTACCGACTTAGGTTTGAACCTATGAAATCACACACATAGAAGTACCTATCTGATCAAATGATTGATCGATGATTATGAATCGTTAAAGGATTTAATCATCAATGTGATTGATGATTAATCCTGTGCAAAGATTGTAATAAATTATTTACTAATGGTTGGTAAATTAGAAGAATAATTAATTAACAATTTGGATTCCACGTAAGCTGTGGGAGGGGTGGGTTGACTAGGCATAAAATGTCATTTGGAATGATATTTTCTCAGATAGAAAATGTCATTCCAAATAATGCTTTTACTTTTTATATTAGTTTGATAAATAAGTTCAAAGATGCACTATTTTGATAAAAAAATTTTAAAAATACGTTAGTTTGGTAAAACTCTCTTACTCCTAATTTTTTGAAATTAAAAAAATTAAAAAACTAGTTTAATGAAGAAAAAAAAAAAGAGAGAGGGATACCCCTCCCTTTCCCTTCCTCAAAAATTAGTATCCCCTCTCCCTCGCTTTTCCTTGCTCTTTCTCAAAAACTAGTTAAAGACCTATGCATTGCACGGGGCCAGATGTACGAAAATAATTTTTCAAATATTGTTATCCTAATTTTCAGATATTACTGTATTCTTATTATTATTTAAATTATTATTAATAATAAATTAATATTTTAAAAATAATATTTTATTAATATTTTTAAAAATAATATTTTTAAAAATAATATTTTATTATTAATTTTTAAAATTATTTTTTAAAAAATAATATATAATTATATAAATAATATTTTTAATTAATAATAAAATATTATTTTTTAAAATAATAATAATATTATTATTTTGAAATTAATATTTTTTATTTTTAATTACTATTAATAATAAAATAATAATATTTTTTTCCTCCTTTCAAATATTTTTTCTTCTTTTCTCTTCCTCCCATCTCCCCCACCTACGTCCCCACAGTGTGAGACTCAGGTCACGGCCATCTGTGCTACCCCCATCGCAGCCCCACCCCACCGCCGTCTGTGTCAGATACATGAAATTTTTTTTTTGATGCTGCTATTTCTTATTATTATTTAAATTATTATTAATAATAAATTAATATTTTAAAAATAATATATTTATTATTATTTAAAAATAATTTTTTAAAATAATATTTATTATCAATTTTTATAATATTCTATTATTAATAATATTTTAAAAAATAATATTTTTATTATTATTTTAAAATTAATATTTTTCTTCTACTTCAAATTATTATTAATAATAAAATAATATTTTTTTTACCTTTTTCTTTTTTCTCCCCCTCTCTAAATATTTTTTAAATTAATATCTTAAAAAAATAATATTTTAAATTATTATTAATAATAAAATAATAATATATTTTTTCTCTCTCTTTCTAAATATTTTTTTCTTTTTTTTCATCCCTTCCCTTCCTCCCACCCTCCCCCTCTCCAAATATATTTTTTTAAAATTAATATTCTAAAAAAATAATATATTAAATTATTATTAATAATAAAATAATAATAGTTTTCTTCTTTTTTTCCTCCCTTTCCCAAATATTTTTTTTTCTCTCGACATGTGGCTTGTTGGGAGGGTTTTGACTTCTTAAGTTGGCAACACTATAATACTCTTCCATAGTATATTATACATATATGGATAAGAGTTATCCACTCATCGGTTGACCCATCATCAATAACTGTTAGGTGAGGTGATGAGCCAGTCGATGAGACCGCACCACCCACTAAAAATTACTGATCACGGAGATTTTTACATTTCTACCAAGGGAGTGTAGGGATCTGAAAAAATAGTGGGAGCCTAATTTACTTAAAAATAAAAATCCTAAATAAATTGGTTGAGTCTAATTACAAAATTTAAGTAAAAACTTTTGACTCTCTATAGGAAACATGTCTGCCTCAAACCCCCTGACCAAAATTTTAGACACCCATAGACTGACTGGATCCAATTTCAAGGACTGGTTGAGGAACTACAGAATTATTCTGAGTTTCAAAAAATTGACTCATGTCTTGGATCAGGACCCACCTGCCATACCAGGATCCAATTGATTTGGATTAGATCCAATTAGGTTCAAGAAAATCGTGCTAGCACACGATTGAGCCTAACTTTATCCTCGTATAATCTTTTCTGTCTCTACTGAGCCAAATGTGATTTGACTCATCCAGAGAACCTTGAAAAAAAATTTTTCAGTCTAAATAAAGCTTGTCCAGCTCAGAAAAGGCTTGTCTTAATTCATAAGATGAATTTAAGACAACACCTGCTAATTTCTAGCACCTGCCAATTTCATTTTAGGACATCTGTCAAAAGTTGACATATGGGTCTTAAACTGAAGAGGATTCATTGGAGGATTTTTGTGGAGTATCCACATGCTAAAACCTAATTAAATTAGGTGTCATAATCAGATTATGGCATGAGCCCAATTGGATTTAAGTGGGTGCCCCAAATGGATAAGAACCAAAGAGTCTCGATAAACATGGACTCTTTGGGGCCACCTTGATTGAGCTTATCCAATGTTGGTGCCAACTTAGGAGAGAGGGTGGGGGTTCTTATCTGATATGATCAGATGACATCACTCCATCAATTAATTTTTTTTAAATTTATTAAAATTTTCTGATTGGTTGAATGATGTGGCACTGCGCAGCATACAGGGTTTATATAAACCCTACCGTGCCTAGGGTTTCGTAGAAGAAATTGTCTTATGCACAAAACCCAATAGCTGCCACTCCCTCCCCTCTTTTCTATATCCTCCCTGCTCTCCTTCCTCCCCTCTTCACGTCCAAAGAGTTGGACGTCCATCTGGCAAAGATCCAAGGCATGGTGATGCCTGGAACAAAAGGCTGCAGGACATCTTCAACAGGCTGCTGCTCCAACTTCAAAAGGAGTTCTAAAGTACTTTCAAATCAGATAAAGATCTAATTTTTGGAGCATAGATTCATAAGAAAAAGATATTCCAGATCCTGCCTAAGTGAATACTGATAGAGATCAGGTGCTTGCGTGGCTACATCAGAACCTCGGGCTGTGCAGAGATCATCTACAGGGTAATTAGATTACCCTTGAGGTACTTCTTCTTTCATCATAGTTTTAGATTTAATTTTAGATTTTAAATATTAGATAATAAAATTAAATCTAGAGAGTTAGATCTAAAATATATAGGATAAATTTTTAAAAATTATTCCACTCCAGATTTGATGAAATCTGGAAGATCCTACGAGGAAAAGCGGTTTTCCCTCCCTTCAAGTGGTATCAGAGCCAGGTTGTTGGCTCTATTTCAGATCTATTTTAGATCTAATTTTAATTTATCTGATATTAAAAAAATTCAAATATCATATTAGATATGATAGGATCTAAAATTAAAATATTTAAAATTAAATCTAAGAAGATCTAACATGCATAAGATGCATGACTAGACTAGGATTAGTTGAATCCATGAATGATCTTAAGTTTAATATTTTAATGAGATTAAAATATGAATTAAATCTAATTTATTTTCTATTTTTTTAATATTATAAGTATTATAATTAGATCAAAAAATAAAAAATAAAATTTTAATTTTTTCATAAAATTGATCTGCAGCATGCCTAGACTAGTTGTAGAATTATTCTAGTAACTTGTCTAGAATAGATTTAATTTTGAATAGTTCAATTTAAATCTTATTTTTTAGATATTACATGTGCTATATTAGATCTGAAAGTATGTTAATTAGATTGATTTTTGATACATGAGATGTATGCAAAGCATGTATTAGTTAGATCTTAAATTGTATATGTAATATGTTAATTTAGATCTAACTAGTTTTGTAGTTAAATTTATATTTTTGATTAAGGTGTTCCTCATGGCTGTCCGGTCATAACAACAAAGTAAAGTTTTAAGACCCTCTCTTCCCATTCAATGGGATGTTCATATGACGTGTAGGGATGTCGCGCGTTCATCCTTAATCAGAAATCAAAACTTACTTTTCTGCAAAACCCTAGATCCTGAAATCCTATGATTTATTTTACATGCTTTGTTTATGAATCCAAACTTAATTAGTGAATTAAGCTTATGAAATTAAATTAGGTCTAAAATTGAGAATTTCAGATCTAAGATATTTTCATAAAATTGGATTCGGATTTGGGTAGCTCAATTAGGTCTAGCGGTTGATCAAACCGAATCAAGAGTTGGTTAGATGGGATTATGAAAGCTAATAATTGATCAGCCTAATAGGATTATGTCTGGGTCAAGATCGAATCACATTTAGATGTGACTCGATCAAGTTAAGACCTAATTTGGCTCAATGGTTAGAGTCTGGATTGTAGGCTAACCCAATTAGTTCTGGTTCGATAATTTGATGTCTAAGGTAAGTTGGAGAGTGTGACCGACTGATTTTTAATTGGGAGCTACTCGACTCGAATGCATTCTTGTCGAGTTAATGGCATATCCCTCCCATCGGTCTCACTTACCTAGCCATATGTGTCGACTTAGTTCTGATTAGAGGTGGCTAACAATTCGAGCTAATCCATGCCACTAGGTTAGTCATAATTGATATGACTATGTCAAGTCAAGTTTAATGAGACCTAAATAAATCTTTCTAAGAAAATATTAAGTCTAGATCTTCCACCATTGTGGATGTGCGGGCCCTTCCCGGGGTTGATTGTTCTCGGCTGGTTACAGTGGCTCAGTTACACTGGGAAGATGCAACCATGTCCATTAGGTATTGGATGCTACGGATTAGAGGATGGGTTGGGCTCAATATTTCGGATACAGTGAGGGACCCAATCAGGAATCTAGTTCGTGCAAATGGTGGGTTTGACTTAACTAAGGATTGGAGCAATATCCCAGACACAGTGAGCTTCATGAATTAGAGACCAAGTTTTGGGTGCACCATGATTAGAGAATCATTGGATAAGAGTTGTCCACTCATCGGTTGATCTATCATCAATAACTGTTAGGTGAGGTGATGAGCCAGTCGGTGAGACCGCACCACCCATTAAAAATCACTGATCACGGAGATTTTCACATCTCTACTAAGGGAGTGTAGGGATCTGAGAAAATAGTGGGAGCCTAATTTATTTAAAAATAAAAATTTTAAATAAATTGGTTGAGTCTGATTACAAAATCTAACTATAAACTTTTGACTCTCTATAGGAAACATGTCTGCCTCAAACCCCCTGACCAAAATTCTAGACACCCATAGACTGACTGGACCTAATTTCAAGGACTGATTGAGAAACTATAAAATTATTCTAGGTTTCAAAAAATTGACTCATGTCTTGGACCAGGATCCACCTGCCATACCAGCACGTCCGACTGCTGAACAGAGAGCATCTCTGAAAAAGTGGACGGATGATGATAACAAAGTAAGATACTACATGTTGAGTGCAATGTCTGATGACTTGCAGTGCCAATATGAGAATATTTTGACTACCCGCCAAATATTGGCTCACCTACAAGAGTTATTTGGTGAATAGAGTCGTGCGGCCAAGTATCAAGTCTGTCAAAGACTTTTCAAGGCCAAGATGCGTGATGGACAGTCAGTCCAAGATCATTGTTTAACAATGATCAAGGATCTTGAGGAGCTTGAGAAGCTCGGTATCATCTTAGATAAGGATTTTTAGATTGATGTGATCCTTCAGTCCTTGTTCGATGCATATGGTCAGTTCATCATGAACTTTCATATGCATAAGATGCAGTGTACCTTGGCCGAATTAATGAACATGCTGGTTATGGCTTAGCTTTCTATGAAGTGTTTAAAAGGCTCAGTTCTTACTGTGGAGTGGACTTCTTCCAAGAGAAAGTCTTTTGAAAAGAAAAAGAAGTCTGCGAAAAAGCAGAAGGTGGATGGAAAGAAGAGGAAGCGGAACTGTCCTCAGTACCTGGTCACCCTGAAGAACAAGAAGGATTGTCCTTCTGGAGGTATGCTCATTTTAGAATCTAATCTTACGGTTTCTTCTGCATCCAGTTGGGTGCTTGACTCTGGTTCTAGTGCTCATTTGTGTACTTTTATGCAGGGTCTTGAGGAGAGCAGGAGGTTGAGGGATGGGAAAATGATCCTACGCGTCGCGAATGGAGCAAGAGTTGCTGCTGTGGCCGTGAAAACCTACCCTCTGCGATTATCGTTAGGATTAGATTTTATTTTAAGAGACTGTTATTATGTGCCTGCAGCAAGCAGGAATTTGATTTCTGTTTCATGTTTAGCACAAGAAGGCCATGTGATTAGCTTTCATAAGGACCATTGTAATACTTTTTATGAAAATAATAAAGTTGCGGATGATTTTCTTATTAACAGTCTCTATCAGCTACATATTGATGTATCTGTATTTAATATTGAGCAAAATATGAATGCCATAGAAATTAAAAGGTCTAGAGATAGTCTAAATGATAAGTATCTGTGGTACCTAAGGCTAGGTCATATAGTAGAAGACAGAGTTAACAAATTGAAGAAATCTGGACTATTGAGTCCGTTGACTTTCGAGTCATATCCAGTTTGTGAATCATGCCTTCAAGGTAAAATGACCAAGCTTCCTTTTGTGCGACATGGAGAAAGGGCCACAGACCTACTTGCCCTAGTACATACGGATGTGTGCGGCCTATTTGATATGCCGGTTAGAGGCAACTACATCTACTTCATTACCTTTACCGATGATATGTCTAGGTACGGGTATGTGTTTATAATGAAACACAAGTCTGAAGCTTTTGAAAGGTTCAAAGAATTCAGACATGAGGTAGAAAAATAAACAGGAAAGCCTATTAAGGTTCTTCGATCAGATCGAGGAAGTGAATATCTTAGTCGGGAGTTCCTAAACTATCTTAAGGACAATGACATAGTCTCTCAATGGACTTCACCTGGAATGCCTCAACTCAACGAGATTTCAGAACGGAGAAATCGGACCCTATTAGATATGGTCCGTTCCATGATGAGCTTCACAAACCTCCTTGAGTTTCTTTGGGGACATTGTCTCATGATAGCAATTTATGTATTGAATAGGGTTTCTTCTAAAACCGTTCCTACCATACCATATGAGATATGGCATGGTAAGAAGCCAAGTCTGAATCATCTCAGAATTTGGGGTTGTCCAGCTCATATCAAGAGATAGCAGGCGGACAAGTTAGAGTTCAGATCTTTTAGATCTCGATTCATAGGATATCCTAAAGAGTCATTAGGATACTATTTCTATATTCTGGAAGATCACAATATGATTGTGAGTCAAAATACTATTTTTCTTGAAAAATAGTTTATTCAAGATGGTGGCATCGGAATAATAGTTAAGCTCAAGGAGAATGTCTCCCAAGAGCAACGAGCTCAAGAACCTGAGGAACCTAATCAATCAGAACCAGTCCCAACACAACCTCTTCCACCTCGTAGATCGACTAAAATTTTTCATCCTCTTGAAAGGTACTTAGGTACCATATAAGAGGAAGTAGAAGAAATATTCCTCACGAAAAATGGGGCTCATGGTGATGATCCCAAGATCTATGACGAGGCGATATCAGATATCGACTTCGAGAAATGGTTAGAGGCAATGAGATCAGAAATTGACTCGATGCACTCAAACCAAGTCTGGACCTTGGTAGATCCACCTGAAGGTATTGTACCTATTAAGTGTAAATGGATCTTCAAGAGAAAGATAGGTGCAGATGAGAATGTGGAGACATTCAAGGTTAGGCTCGTAGCGAAAGGTTATAGTTAATGCGAAGGCATTGACTATCAGGATACCTTTTCGCCCGTAGCCATACTAAAATCCATCCGCACATTGCTTGTTGTTACAGCCTATTTCGATTATGAAATATGATAGATGGATGTGAAAACGACGTTCTTAAATAGACATCTTGAGGAAGATATCTATATGGATCAGCCACTTGGTTTCACATCCAGTGATAATGATCACAAGATCTGTAAGCTGCAAAGGTCCATTTATGGACTTAAGCAAGTATCTCAGAGTTGGAATACTCGTTTCAATGATGTGATCAAAATATTTAGTTTCATCAAGAACGAGGAGGAACCATGTGTGTTCAAAAAGGTCAGTGGGAGCGCAGTTATCTTCCTCGTATTGTATGTAGATGACATCCTCCTAATTGGAAATGACATTCCCATGTTGACCTCAGTCAAAGTATGGTTGTCTAAGGAGTTCTCTATGAAAAATTTAGGAGAGGTATCCTTTATACTGGGTATTAAGGTCTATAGAGATAGACCAAATAGGATGCTCAGACTTTCACAGAAGATGTACATAGAGGAGGTGCTAAAAAGGTTTAGCATGGAAAACTCCAAAAGAGGTTTATTACCTTTTAGACATAGCATTCATCTCTCCAAGAAGATGTGCCCTAGCACACCTGAAGAGATTGAACGCATGAGCAAGATTCCTTATGCTTCGGCAATAGGGAGCCTCATGTATGCCATACTGTGTACACGACCTGATATAGCCCATGCTGTGAGTGTCACAAGCAGATATCAGTCGAATCCAGGCAAAGAGCACTGGACTTTTGTGAAATGTATCCTTAAGTACTTGAGAAGGACTAAGGATATGTTTCTAGTCTTTGAGAAGGAGAACTCCAGATTCAAGGATATACAGACTCAGACTTTATGTCTGATATAGATGATCAAAAGTCGACATCTGTGAGTCTGTTCATTTACAATAGTGGTGCAGTTAGCTGGAAGCATTTCAAACAGACGGTGATTGCTGATTCCACTATGTAGGCAGAATATATTACTGCATCGAAAGCTGCGAAGGAGGCATTCTGGTACAAGAAGTTTGCCGTAGAGCTTGGAGTGATGTCATCGGATGCCATACCTCTTTACTGCGACAATAATGATGCCATAGCTCTAGCTAAGGAGCCAAGGTCTCACCAGAAGTCCAAGCACATCGAGCGGCGATTCCATTTGATCCGTAATTACCTTAAAAAGGGTTATGTCGAGGTCATAAGAGTCAACTCCACAGATAATATGGCAGACCCACTGACTAAGCCATTGGGCCAATAGAAGATCGAAGCCCATCTTGAGAAGATGGGACTTAGATATGTAGCCAATTGGCATTAGGTCAAGTGGGAGTTTGTTAGATGTATGCCCTAGATGCCAGATTAGCTGACACATTCCTGTACAGATCTAAGGGTAAATTTATAATTTTTACTATAAATGAATAAAAGGATTGTTCTTCTATCACATTGTGTACATTGTGTCTGTGATACATCCTTTGAGTTAGTGGGAATGTAAATTCGTATTTTCAAATGTTGAAAATTTAAGGCATGAATTTACATAACTAACTCATAAACAACTCCTGACCATAGGATCATCACGAAGATGGTGATCGATCTGGAAGGTTGGTGTACGATCGCTTTCTTATGGTAGATGTGTCTTGAGTCTACGGTGTGGAGAGATCGGAGTGAGAGTACAGGTATTCATTGAGAACGAGAGTACTGAGCGTGACCATATCAAGCAGTCATAAGAAAGTCTACCTTCTCGTCGATGACTAGCTCGATGCTGCAGTTGTGTGTCTAGTTCTTTGATCTGAGGTGCATCGACAGTTCACCTTGAGTGTGTTATAGTTTGACTACACTATAACTCGGTCTCATAGTCATTCGAAATCCTGAGGTGTATGTTGGCTGTAGTATATTCATTGTAGGAACTAGGTTGCACCAAGATGGGATCTATCAACCTCGGTAGATGAGAGAAGTAGTCTTATGATAATTGAAAGATCGAGTTCTTAAGCCCATGGCCATGACAGAGTAAAATAATGAAAAAGAGTTTTCCATTAAGGTTTCACATCGGACTCGGATCGATCGATTAACTCATATGACTGATGTTGGGTTTGATGAGTTCACCTTAACCCTAATTCAGTCGGGACTCATGATAGAGGAACTCAATCACATAGATAACTGCATCGAGAGGTTCGTCTTCAGTTCTGATGGATTGCCATCACATACTGCTAGATGTCACTGATGGATTTTGAGAGCAATTAGAATGATATTGATGATCGATCATTCTAATTGTCTGAATCAGAAGAGTTCTGGTCCATCGAAAGGAGCTTCGATGATGTCGATGATGAGATCACGATATATCTCATTACCATACAGAATTAAACCTAACTGGCTCACACAAATAAGGGTTAGGATTTGGATGTCATCAATTGGGCTAACTCAATTGATTTGGATTAGATCCAATTAGGTTCAAAGAAATTATGCTAGCACACGATTGAGCCTTTCTCCTCGTGTAATCTTTTCTGTCTCTACTGAGCCAAATATGATTTGACTCATCCAGAGAATCTTGGAAAGATTTTTTTCAGTCTAAATAAAGCTTGTCCAGCTCAGAAAAGGCTTGTCTTAATTCATGAGATGAATTTAAGACAACACCTGCTAATTTCTAGCACCTGTCAATTTCATTTTATGACATCTATCAAAAGTTGACATATGGGTCTTAAACTGAAGAGGATTCATTGGAGGATTTTTGTGGAGTGTCCACATACCAAAACTCAATTAAATTGGATGCCATAATCAGATTATGGCATGAGTCCAATTGGATTTAAGTGGGTGCCCCAAATGGATAAGAACCAAAGAGTCCTGATAAACATGGACTCTTTAGCGCCACCTTGATTGAGCTTATCCAATGTTGGCACCAACTTAGGAGAGAGGATGGAAGTTCTTATCTGATGTGATCAGATGACATCACTCTACCAATCAAAAATTTTTCAAAATTTATTAGAATTTTCTGATTGGTTGAATGATGTGGCACTGTGCAGCATACAGGGTCTATATAAACCGTGCTGTGCCTAGGGTTTCGTGGAAGAAATTATTTTATGCACAAAACCCAATAGCTATTGCCCTCTCCTCTCTTTTCCATGTCCTCTCCTCTTCATGAGAGTTGGACATCCATCTGGCAAAGATCCAAGGCGTGGTGACACCTGGAACAGAAGGCTGCAGGACATCTTCGACAGGTTGCTGCTCCAACTTCAGAAGGAGTTTTGAAGCACTTTCAAATCAGATAAAGATCTAATTTTTAGAGCGTAGATTTACAAGAAGAAGATGTTTCAGATTCTGTCTGAGTGGATACCGGTAGAGGTCAAGCACTTGCGTGGCTACATCAGAACCTCGGGCTGTGTAGAGATCATCTACAGGGTAATTTGATTACCCTTGAGGTATTTCTTCTTTCATCATAGTTTTAGATTTAATTTTAGATTTTAAATATCAGATAATAAAATTAGATCTAGAGAATTAGATCTGAAATATGTAAGATAAATTTTTAAAAATTATTCCATCCCAGATTTGATGAAATCTGAAAGATCCTACGAGGAAAAATAGTTTTTCCTCCCTTCAGTAAGCGCATATCATCTCTGACCATTGGCGTGATGGCTCAGACATGGTATCGACCGATGGGGAGGGAGATGGGGGCGTGCTCAACCTATCAATATATGCCTGGTTTCTATCTTAAGAAACTCTTAATCGACCCCTACCTCTGGTCCTCCCATACTGATCGATGTGCTGTTCATCAGGTCGGTACGATGTGTCTCCTGGCTCATTCATCCTCTGTGATATAGACGCATCATCTATGGAGAGGTTGAAGTCCGAGAAGCCAGAGTATGAGGTGTACTGGGAATATGAAAAGATACTCAGATTATTTGTCGATGGCATATTCTAAAGTCATCTATCCTCTAAGACGACTCGCATAATATCGATAAGGCCATCCATGATATTGACAATTGCTCAGTCCTTGCATCCAACAGTGACCGAATGGAAGCCGCTCCTTACCGTATGATATAGTGACATGATCCTTTGAAATTGTCAGTATGAAAAAGAAAATAAATATTATTCATAAGTATACCAATAACAACATAACAAAATGAAACAAAAGTAAAATATACTTACGACAATGTCTATCATGCTATCCGAAGGACGGAACCTCATCTCGGGCCGCTCACTCATCAACTGCGAGATGAATCGCTTAGTGATGCTCTTGTACCATTGCAGATATAGATCATAATAATTCATTATGAAAAGCATGAGTGGACCAGCTACAATCAAATCCTCCCACTGCTCTTATGCATTAATATGCTCCCGATGTTCTCGAATCCAATTGCGGCGATGCCGCCCTTATCAATCCAAACGGTAGAGAGCGTCATGAGTGTCGCATGGTGGAGGACGTCTTGATGCATACTAAACTGTTGCATCATGTGCTCCGAATAATAGATCTCTACGATGTTGAAACAAATGAGAGGTGCGTATGTCCTCCATACATGCTAATCTAATCGGCATACTTCAGGCAATGCGGTCAATATCACTAGTGTGTAAGGCACCCACAGCATCTGATCGTCACGCTGCTGATTTAATAGATTCCTATATTATATGACTGTGTGCGGCACCGAATTGCTAATATCAGTCAGTTGAGTTATCCATTTGTCTAAAGTAAAGTCACTATATTATTGTGTAAAAACATGCAGTCATTTATCATATAAAATTAGTGCTACTAATTATATACCTACATTTCAATGGATCAGCCTGATCGTGCTGTACGCTACCAAATGGACCCTCAAAACTAGCATCATCCATATCTAATGGGACGTTCTGCTACATCACCTTTCACTATCGGCTAGTGGGCTTCTACTTTAGAAAGTACTCATTCTGACCGTCCGACATGTAATGCTCTCAGATCCAAAACTGAAGCAACACCAACAACCTTACTAATTTTTAACATAAATAATGTTCACTTATAAATAAATTATCAAAATAATTTTCTACTTGTGACTTGTTTGATTGGCTGGACCCAAAATCTTATGGGATTCGTGGCTCAACCACCAGAAGTATTGGATTATAAGCCGGTTAAGCTTATGTTTTCAAGCATCCGGGGCCACCTTTTGAGTGAGCTGGCCTAAATCTCATAAGAAAAAAAAATAATCTACTGAGATCATTTTTTTCTTCCTATAGGATTCAGACCAGCCCACTCAAAAGATGGCCCTGGATGCTTGAAAGCATAGACTTAACAGATTTGTAATCCAATACTTATGGTGGTTGGGCCATGAATCCCATTAGATTTTGGGCCCAGCCAACCAAATAAGCCCAAAATAAAAAATTATTTTAATAATTTATTTATAAATAAATATTATTTACATTAAATTGTCTTCCTCCTATACAAATTATCTTCTGTTATAAAAATATAAATTTATAATAAACATAAATTTATAATTCATATAAACATAAATTTATAAAAATATAAACATAAATTTATAAACATAAAAACATAAACATAAATTTATATTTATAAACATAAAAATATAATAAACATAAATTTATGTTTATAAACATAAATTTATAAACATAAAAATATAAAAATATAAATAAATATTATAAAAATAAATTTATAATTCATATAAAAAATTAAATCATAAAAATAAAAAAATACCTTCGTTTGTCTCTCTGGATAGGGGTGGGGTGGTGCACCGAGGACCACCGAGGACCGCCGATGGCGGTACATCAAGGAGGAGGAGGGGGGCAGGCCAAGAGAAGGAGGGAGGGTCGCTGGAGACCGAGAGGGAGAGGGAGGGGGGTTCTCACACCACGGACCGTCGAGAGGAGAAGTGAGGGGTGGCGGTACATCAGGGAGGAGGAGGAGAACGGGCCGAGAGGAGGAGGAGCAGCCGTCGGAGACGGAGAGGGAGAGAGGGGGTTCTCGCACCGAGAGGAGGGATGGCCATCGGGGACCGGCAGGGAGGGGGTTCGTTTGAGCCGAAGACCGAGAGGGAGAAGGGGGGTTCTAGCATTGAGATGGAGCGGGAGGCATTTGTGCCTGGGACCAAGAGGGAGCTAAGGGCATCTGTGTCAGGAATCGAGAGGGAGAGGCGGGGATCACGTGGGGAGGAAAGGGTGGGACCAAGAATTAGTTGGTTTTGATTTTTTTTTTCCTAAGTCACGAAGAGAAGAGGGGAGGGAGAGAGGGTGTTATGTGGGGCACTCTATGAGTCATCCTTCGGTAAGGTGACTCTATAAGTCGCTCTTCCATAAGGCGACTCTGTGAGTTATTTTTTGGTCAGGCGACTCTCATTGCTGACTCATCTCTCCATATGGCGTGGAAGGTGGTGAGTTGGTATCTAAAGTCGTTCTATCATAGGATAATTTTCTTCTAAACAATATTTTGATAAATATTTTTTAAAAAATATTATTTTAATATTTTAAAAAATAATTATATTTTAATAAAAAAATTATTATTTTTTTTAAATCCCATGATCCAAGCAAAGCGTAAGGACCACGACCAGTGGTTCGGCTCGGGTCGGTCCGGGCTATGGGTCAACTTTCAAAGCCGGTTCGAATCAAGCCGGTTTTAGGCCTAGTTTCTTTTTTTTAGGTAACAATTTTAGGCCCGGTTCAGCTCGGCACGGACTCGCGTCTCCGGCTTGAGGGTAGCGTTGTTCTTCCGGTACCTCCTCACCCTTCTCTCTTAACCCACCACTTGTAGTTCTCGATTTCTCTTGTTAGCATCAGGAGCGATTCTAAGAGACTTCTAGCGATGAAGCTCGTCCGCCGGGACCTAGTCCCCAATGGACCCGGCAGCGTTAAGGTAAATTAATATGTTATTCTTCTCTTCTCTTCGTCAAATCGAATTCTTAGTCGATTGATTATTTTCGGGAAAACGTAATTCTTGGGAATACAGGTCATCCCTGAGGAAGATGATGATATGTGGCATGCCTACAATCTGATTTGCGTTGGTGACAGTGTTCTAGCTGTTACGATCAGGTAGAATCTTGTCCACTTATTTATTTGTTTATTTTTTAAGATTTTATATTATATTGATTTGAAATGAGCAGTGCTCTGATTCTTGGTGGAGTGGATTATAGTAGTTCGTTATTGTTCTTGAAAAGTTTGGGTTTTTCTGATGTAATTGGTGATGAATTAGAGGAAAGTAGTTTGTCTTTAAAGCCCTAGCCCTAAGTTTCCTATGGTATTTTGCTTCAGTATCTAATTATTTCGATACAAGAGCCATGTGAAGAAATGTTACTCAATTTTTTTTTTTTTTGAAGCCTTAGATTTGATCCTACCTTGTGAGTGAGAATTTGTCAACGAACAACACGATGTACATCAGATTTTGTGAAAAAAATGTTCTAGGCGCATGACTTATCATGGACACGGAGAGGAGAATGGTCTATCCAGTCTTTGCTACTTCACCTTACGCATGAATTTGACAGGTAATCACAGGCAAAAATTGTTAGCAAGGCCAGGAGACTAAAAACTTTAAGAGCATTAGCAGTCTTATGCTTTGTTAAATCACCGAAGGGAGTTTTGAGAACTATAACTGAAATTTAACTCATAAGGGTTTTCTTAAGGTTGCTTTTGGTAAATGGCAGTCCATCCAGATTGCTGGTAATTTAAGGTGGTCATCTGGATTACTGCGTTTGGTATGCATTTTGGGTTGGTAATCCAGATTGCCTTCCATGAGGTAATCTGGATTATCAAGAGGAGGGGTGGCTATCCAGATTACCACTTCTTTGATAATTTTGTTATAAACTTTTTGGATGAAATTACCCTCATAAAAAAAAATCAAACAAAACCCAAAACCTCTTTTCCTTCGCGTGAAGCCGCTCCCTTCTCCCCTCAACCCCTTGCGTCACAAACCCTAGCCATCCAATCTTCGCCTCTCACATCGCCTCTGGTCAAGTCACTGCTGCTCAACTCGTCACTGGTGACCACTCTTTGGTTGGTAAGTCATATTTTTTCTTTTTTTTTTTTTGTATCACTATAGGCGGTAATCGCTTTGGCGTGGGTTGTCTCCATGAGCCACCGGATGGTGGAGCTGGATGAGGTGGTGCTGAGTGTGAGCCCGAGGATGCTGTGGCGGCTCTCACGGGTGGCGGACAAGAACGTCACCTCGACGAATCCCGCGATGAGCTCTTCTGTCGGTGAAATCCATGAGGCAGCGGGTGGTGCTACTGGTTGTCGACGGCCCCTAGGTTGTTGAAGGCGCGGCCGGTGGTCTTGTGGCGGGTTGTGATGAGCTTGCCGCAGGGATGCGGTGGAGTTCTGCCCAAAAGAGGTACTCGAGGAGGACGCGGTAGCGGAGGATGTCGGCGATGTCGGTAGTGGAGTGGCCGAGGTCGCCAGAGTGAAGGAGGTAGGCGTTGGGGACAGGGTGAGTGATGACCACCGAGAGAGGTCACCGGCCACCTGGGCTCGAGCTCTGTTTGAAGTCAGAGAGGTCTAGGTGTGGTGCGATGCTTTGGATTGGGAATTGTATAAGGGGAACGATGGGGAGAGATGATGATGGGGATATTATAATATATAATATATTTTTATTCTTTTATTATGAAAAATTAGAAATTTTGTGCATGGGTTGTGATCTGATTACTATGTGTCCCGAATAAATGCGACTCCAGCTGCATCAATCAAACCAAGCTGATGAATATATTTTAATTAAAAAGAACAAAAAATTGTGGTCCGTCGGCAGCGGCGAGGGCAGCGGTCTACGACGGTGGGGGGGCAGCGGTCGGCGGTGGGGGCTATGAGGGTGCCAGTCTGCGGTGGCGGCGGCGGCGGCGGCGATGACGGTCGGCAGCAAGGGCGGCAGTGGTAGTGGTCGATGGCCGGCGGGTAGGCACGTTGCTGTCCGGTAGCCACAATGCCAGGATGATGTTGAGTACAAGTCATAGTATATGGATTTTTAATAGATTTGACTTAGAGGTATTTTGGGAATTTGAATTCACATTACCAGTAATCTGGTTGTCATACCAACATGTCAATCAAGATTTTCAGTAATTTTATTGCAATATTATTTGTGCTTGCCAAACACAGTAATCAACATTACTGGCAATTTAATGATGGCAATCTATCTTAAAGACAATCTAGATTACCTTTCAAGATTGCCTGGCAATGCACCAAATGCGACCTTAGACTTAACATCTTGAAATTGACATGCTATATTTACAATAGGAAGCAGAGTTGCATTAGCAGGAGCCCAGATTTGTGACATTTGTCACATATGGGTCATTTAAGTTGTTCGTTGTTGGTGGCTCTAAAATTTCTCTTAGTTTTGATGGGTTACATCATTTCTTGGACATCAATCCACACCTGAAGTGACAAGCGTCACATCTCTGATACTTATGTTGATGTTTGTTTAAAACTTTAATCAGGATTAACCAAGATATGGATATTTTGCATCCAATAATGTTAATCCATTGATGCTAGGTTATTCCCAAATCCTCTTAAAGAACAAAATTCAACTTAAAAGCAAAAATTCCACTTCCCAAGAGTCTACATCTAATAAGTGCGATCAGTTGTTCCTAGGAACTAGGTAGGAGTAATAATGATACCCAAAATTCACATGGCCATTGTTATGATACTTTCAAGTTGCAACTCAACAGTGACTAACAACTCTTTTGTAGGACAGCTTAAAATACATCATGGTGTTCCAAGCACCATGTCTCATGTTTCTTTCGTTCAAATTTGAGAAATTTTTGCTTTAGAGTCTTTTACAGGGTCAATTTGAAACAGAGAGCTTCAGTTCTGATCTAATATGAACCTGAACTATCCTGAAATGCCTCATATACTAAGAGGTTACTTATGTGGTCTACTTAGTGGAAAAAGTCCACCTCATTGGTAACCTCAAGCACAAAAATGAACCCTGTAGTATCTTGAAGCATAAGCATGTGTGATGTTGCCTTAGATAAGATGATCTGCCAAATACTTGAGTTTGAATTGCCCAAGTAACACAAACCTAAAGTTTCACTTGGAAGTTCTAATTTGAGCTTCTACTTTGCAGAATGAACTCAACAAAAGAAAGCAGCAGAGAATATATTTAATTGCACAAACAAAACTTCATCATAGGAGCACATCTTTAATAAAAGGAAAAAAATCAAAGTCGTAAAATAGATAAAAGGAATCTGGCACAAGTCATTTATTTCTAGGACTTACTTAATGGAAATTAACATTTGATTAAAAACTCTAGATTGGATTATCGGTCCAAGTATAGAAGCAATATTAACTCTTGATGTTTAGTGCATTCTTATCTTATTTTACTGGGTAGTATCTATGTCCTTTTATATGGGGTCCATTACTATAATGTTAGGGAGTAAAAAAATGAAAGAAACAACATGAAAGAAAATACAGCGGACAATGTGCAGTGAAATAAAATGGAAATTGATGAAAAATATGGAAAACATAGTAAGAAATAGGAATCATATGTGATGAAAGTTTGTAGTTTTTGAAAAAGTTAAGGACGCTCTTGTCACATATAAGTGGCAGATTCTTGATAAAAAGGAAATAGGTTGTGCAAAAGCATGTTAACTAACAGGAAGCAGCATTTTCGGTACCAGACCATACCGATCGGTACTGGGTATCTGCACCAAGAACTTGTCTATATGGATATTGTACTGGTTGGGTATTGCCGTATTGGTACGGATGTTAAAATTGGTAGTGAAGAATTTGACATGAAGCTTACCTGAGAAAAGGATATAGCTGATGACAAATTTAAGCAGATTCCTGTTACTATATTTAGTAGATAAAAGTGCACTAACCTCAACATACTTCTTAAGTTCAAATCCAACCTTTATTATGGGAACTTACCATGTCAGATATGCAATTTCCTCTCTAAATTCTCATAACTTAGTTTGGTATGTATGTATACACACACACAATATAGCATGAGACCTAGGAACTTTTTTGCCTTAGATTCTACTTGACCTTTCTAGGGCTTATAGATTAGGAAGGGCTCTTAGGCTTCAGTCTTTGGGAACTCCTACCCTAATTTTTTATTTTTAGTTTACCACCAAATGGCTTTAATGGTCTGAACACTGATGAATGGAGCACTAGTGCTAACTTTACCATTGTTTAGGGTTTTAAACAATTTTGGAGTTGTTTTAAACGTTTCTACATGATTGTCTTCATATAATATAATGGTTGAATATTACTTATAGAAAGATGGCTGAAGTTCTGAAGCTTAAACAAACTTTAATGCCTAATGCCTGCTTCTTTGGAGTGTTGGATGTGCTGCTGTGGATTGCTTCCTATTATTTTAATATCTTGATAGCTTTAATTACTTTATTAGTGCTCAGTATATATGTGGAATGAATATGCCAAGTTCTTGTTTATATTCATCCATTTGTTCAACTATATGACAGAAAAGTTCTAAGAGAGAAAGCTTCTGGAGGGCGGGATGCTGAACGTGTTAAATTAAAACTGGAAATTAAAGTTGAGGTGAGATTAATATTATGCCTTTGAATAATTAAACATTACACAAGCAATGCATGGCCTGTTATGTATAAAAGTTAAAATTAATGTGCAAACAGTTGAGATTAGCTCATGGGAATTGGGGAAAGTGATTTTTACATATCATAATATAGGAGAATCAGAAGGGCTAAACTTTTAAGTACGTACAATGCACTGGACATATAATAAATAAAAGATAAAGATATTTTAAGAAATGTAGTTGATGCTTAAACTTATGAATTAACTAAAGGGGTTAATTTAGACATACTATCATAATTCATAACTCTAAGTCAATGAATCTTTGTGATGGGGATCTTTCCTACCTAAGGTCCATAGTCTCGGGACAAGGTATGGTTAGTATGGTAGGTTATGTACTCCATATCAAGACAAATTCTCGCATCCTTTTTTCTCACTTTTTATCATGGTACTTCCGAAAACTGGGTGGTACGGATAGGTAGTGAGTGCAATTGAGTAGTTGTGCTAAGTTCGAACTGGTATGGATTGTCTTCAGTACTTAAGCAGCAAATCAATCAGATTTCGCATTGGCTTGGCACAATATGCCTCAAACCAGGTAGTCTGGGTTGATTTCGTGGTCCTTATTCCTACAAATGATAGGAGTACTCTATTGGTTTAAATTGAGGTTTTAAATCCTATGGGACAGGGCTGTCCTAGTTTTCCTATGAAATGAGATGCACCACCGTTTCGTCCTGTCCCGATACTTGGGATAGAGGATGTCCCAAGATATCCCGATCGGGACACTGAGACAGTAGTAGGATGGCCCTATCTCGATGCATGGCATGGTATCTCATCCCGATATCCCGTGGGATGTCCTGCTGGGACTTGAATCCTTAGTTTAAATAGAGGGCTCAGGAGGGCCTTTGCTATGCAAGCTATGTGATGATGATATCGCTTGGTTAGAGGACAATTTGTCGATCATGGTTTCATGGATTAATAGCTTGACCTCGTTGTATAATGATGCTCATTTGGCGGTCCTTTGAGATGTTGCTAAAAGCTACACCTTCTTCAACTGGTCTAATATTTGTTGTAAGGGTGATCGGATTGTTGTTTAGTATGCCAATTATACTTGCTACTAGGTTGTTTTACCCAAGGATTTGGATTGTAGATATCTCGGGGGCATCAACCTAAGTTCCTTGGCTGATATTTGTGATTGTAGTTTTGAATGGATGAATTAGGGCGTGTGACCCTTTGTCTGCTATATATGTATATGTCGCATGTATGTGATTACATAACTATATTTCTATATCTACACTTTTTTTGCAGATTTATCCCTAAAATACTCTATGTTGCATATAAGTCCGATATTTTTGATATTTATGTAGAAGTCCTTGTAAAGATCTCTATTTGCAAACCCATCCTTCCACTAGTTTCTCTTGATCCAATCTTTGTTAAGACTAACTAGGGTTGTGTAATGACATAAATGCCCTTGACTTAAGAAGGTAAGGAGGCGCAAGACTTATTCTTCCTCGATCGGACATGTGTCTTGAGGCAAGCGAACTTCCCTTAGGTTAACCCTAGGGTTAGCAGGGGAAGAAGGAAGGGGTGGAGGAGCTAAGCATTGACATGGAGAAGCTGGGCTACGAGTTATTCTCCATTTCAAGAGAAAGTTCCTCTTTCACTACAACGACTACAAGCTCTGGGTCACCAAACCCTTCCCTACCATCCTTTACATTATTGTCACTGCCATGACCTTCAAGTACTAGAGGTGCAACGTCTGCATTCTTTGCATCAACGACAATGAGGATGGCAGCATGTGGGTGTTCTCCTAGGCAAGGCCTCGACAAATGTAGAGTAGGCCCTCCAGGTGCAAGTTCGGCATCCTTGACAACGACAGCTTTGACTACTTAGACATCCTCATCCATTGTCATGCCCATCTACAAGTGGCTTGATACAGAAATGAGATAGTGTCATTGGCTGATTGGATTGTTTTTTTGACAATTTTGATAATTTCTTTGTTATTTGTTAGTGTATGTGTGTTTGGATCAGGAAAGATGGTTCCTTTGATTTCTTTGTTGATTTTTGTTGGGTATTGCTTTGGGAATATAGGATTAGAGCTATAGGGAGAGCTAGCGTAGGACATATTGGTTCAATCAAAACCAAAACATTGTAGACTAGCTGGGAAAGATGTCTTTCATAATTTGTTTGTGCTTGGAACATGGAGGATGCTGGGGTGGTGGTAGTGGTGGTGTTCATGGACCCCAAAGACTGGCATCGCAGGGTAGTGTGGTTTTTGGTGGGGTCAGGGATGGCATCGAGTAGAGTGCAAGTGGGGATGGTCTATCGAGATCGGGGTCTTGAGAATGCTAGGGTGGGTGAGTATCGACAGGTTGGAGCAATTGAACATAGCGAAGGTGGTAGCGAATAGGATAATGTAAATGATGGAACCATAGGTAGAGGGGCTCAAGTTATGGGTTCATGGTTTAAGGATGGAGAAGTGAGGGTTAAGGGCAAAAATATCTTAAAGAAATGAAATTAGCACCTTTATGGAATAAAAGCAAAATACTCCATTTTCATCTAGTTAACTTGAGGGACGTATAAACAATAGGTTATAGGCAAGGTTTTTCGTATCGTGTCGAACCGACCGGTACATCCCGTATCGTACTGGATCGGCAGGGAACTGGCACGGTTTGGTTGGTAAATTTAGTACACCGGTGGTACCGAGAGAGAAAGAGAGAAAGTGAGAAAGAAAAAGAGAGGAGAGGGAGGGAGGCGGAAGCCGTCGGAGATCGACGGTGGCCCGTTGCGGTCGTCGGAGGACTTTCGAGCTCTGTATCGCCCGATAGGGCTTTCAAGAGAGCGAAAAAGAGAGAGAGTACTCGTGGGGGGGTGGGCGACCTACCGGATGGATGCTGCCTCTATCGCGAGGCCCTGGATGGTCGGCGAGCCCACGTCGACGGGCCTGAGGGCGGTCGAGCAGGAGGAGGGCCTTCGTGGCTCTGCCAGTCCGCCTCCTTCGAAACAAAACTGGGCCCATGGGAGGTTTTTTCTTTTTTGATTTAAAGACGTGAAGTCGGCAACCCAGTTGCTGACTTCACGATTTTTTTTTAAAAAAAAAAATTAGTGAAGTCGACAAGTGGTTGCCGACTTCACCTGTTGACAGATTTTTTTAAAAAAATCCGTGAAACAAGGGTCGATGACCCTGTTTTACGCCCGCGGCACTGTTCGTGTGGACTGCGTCGTCAGACGGCCACGGCGGCCAGTCGGACGTCGTCCGACGGCCCCTTCCCCTCCCTCCTTTTCTTTTTTCCTCCCTCTCTCTCTATTTGTCTCTCTTTCTTCCTTTTTCTTCTCCTGGTTCGGCTCCCGCTTCCTTCATCGGTTCGCCTCCGTTCGACATGGTATGAAACTGTACCGCTAGCTGGACGATACGGTCGGTGGTACCGGTTCAGCAAACCTTGGTTATAGGACTTCAAGGATCAAAATACAAAAATGAAAAAGAAATGGGCTAATATACAAATACAAAAGACTTCAAGGATGAATCTACAAAAAACCCTATATACATGTATTTATACATATGTATATGTGTATATATATTTTATCTATGTATATCTATATATGTATGTAAACATTTCAAGAAACTTCGGGTCATCCCTCAGGAATGACAAATCAAGTTAGGAATTGTGCAGTGGTGTTCTTTGCTAAAAACAAAAACGAGTCTTATATACTATTACATGTTTATCATCTCATTGATGGTTCGAGATTCCCTTATCAAATTATCTTATTGATACTTGGGGGCTAGGGTTGGTGAAAATTGACCTGACATGAAACACCAGCACTCAAGGTTTGCGGACTTGGTACCGAAATCCATATCGGTTGTCAATCGGTACCGTACCATACCGTATCGGATATAAAAAATAAAAAAAATCCATCTAACAGCAAAAAAAAAAAAAAAAAACGATCCTGAACCGTACCGAACTGGACCAAACCACCGGTATCAGGTTGTTCAGGCCGATACCATATCGAACCAACTGGTTCGGTCCGGTTCAGGCCATTTTTCGAAAATTCGATTTAAATCGGATCGGTTCCTTGTCGGTATAGTATGGTACAGGGTGTATCGGCCGGTTCGGATTGGTACGGAATATCATGCTTGTACTAATATGATCTAACTTAATTTTATTGGGGTTCGAGTCCCGGTTTTTTTAGTTTGGGGGTTAATTTTTTTCCACCTAGAAAATTTAAATTTGTTAGTTGAGTAAAAGCTTTGACTTGGCTTGGACATGAGGATAGAGTTTTATTTTGATTGGGAGGCCCAACTTGATGTCAAGTTCATTCGATTATGGGTCAAGGTTTCATTGTTATTCTCCTAGCTTGACCTAATCTGACCTAATTTATCACCATCACTACTAAAGTCTACCTTATCATCTTATCTTCAGGATTATGCTTATCATGTCAATGGTGGTTACATGTACCATGTTTCTCTTGGCCTGTACCATGCTTCTCTTGGCCTGTACCATGCTGATCTTGAGGGAGGGGGAGAAGGAGAAAATGAGAGAGGAAGAGAGAGAGAGAGAGGGAGGGCATACTGAATGGCCGTCACGATGATATAGGGGATGGAACTAATCCACCTCTTAGGAGACCATTCGAACTTGAGATCCTCTACTTGGATGGGGGGATTTGGGTGGTGAAGTCCGTTGGTGAGTGGGTGTGGCGCAGTTCCCAATCCCAATTTTAGGGTTTTGAATAGAAAGAGGAAAAGAGAGGCTAAGTTTTTGGATGGAGAGCGAGAGAGAGAGAGAGAAAGAGAGAGAGAGATGGGAGGAGCGAACCATCACTAGCGGAGATTAACGGAGCGAACCATTTTTATAACAAACCGGCCTAGTTTTATAATTGATTTGGGCTATAACTAAATCGAAGTGAATCCTTGAACCATTCCGACCTGGAATCAGTTTGGTAGGATATGGGCCGAACCGCCTGGTTCGGGATGGTTTGGCAAACCATGGTTTGCATGCCTTGTAAGCGATCACACGTGCCTTAGTGCCACCCATCCCTTGCTGCCATATAAGCACATGTACCTGAGCACGCGGTCCTTTTCCATGAACTTTGTATTATCTAAATTGATCTAAAGTGGAAACAAATATTGATCATCTTTTCTATTTGGCTATTTTATGTTGCCTTATGGGCAGCCACCAAATCACTTTTTGCATCACTTTTTGCTCCTCATCTCTAGTTTTAATGCCTTTCCTCTCTATTGTGGTGACTTTCTTTCCTTCCTAACTCTCCTCATTAGTTCCTTATATCTAATTGTTGGCTTTTTATTTTGCCTATTTGTCTACTTTCTGCAGACTGGCCCTATTACAATCCTAGTTGTGACATAATCTTCTACTATCTCTTTATTTTTTCCCTAAAAGATCTCTTTGCTCTCTTTTTTCTTGTTCCCCATCCAAGTCATATGTTGTATCCCATAGATTGTGAAAAGACATGTATGATTGGCTCAAAGTGTTATAGTTAGCTTATATTAGATTGTTTCTTTTTATAGACATGTTGTAGTTGCATTCCTTGGTGTTAAATAGGTAATACCGTAATAAAACCCAAGAGGGAAACTAAGGCTGATGCAAAACTAAACAAGAAAGAGTTGATAGAAACAATTGCGAAGGAATATTCCAAAATTCAAACCTCCCTTTTTACAGTATAAATTATGTTTGACTAATTCCTTTCCTTCTGTTTTTTTTTGATGAAAGGGAGGGGTTTACCCCCCACCGCCGAATGACCTTACCAACTCGACAAATTGACACCCATGACTAAATCCAGATTATTCGCAGTCCTTTATTACCATCAATGAAATATTTAAGCAAGTCTTATTTCATTACTTTTGGGTTGCACAAGCATAGACAAAACACACACGTGCGTCCATGGATATGTGCACAACCCTAAACCCTGTAGGGCCTATACACATGCACACACACATAAATATATTTTGAGTGCATTATGTTAAAGTTTATTGTATGATATATATATATATATATATATAGTTTAATTAAATCTATGATATAAGAGGCCTTTTATTACTTCTTATATGGTACTACCAAAGAAATTATTCCATTAATTTAACTTTCCTTAGCTAATCTTGCTTCTCTTATCTCTCTTATCTAAAATTGTCAATAACTTCCCCAACTTCAATCCATTTTTTCTTTAGGCTGTTTTTGTTTAGTTGCTGAAAGTAAAAACTGTATGTGCATTCTCTATCATTTTGCCTCTGCCTTGTTATGAATGCCGCATTTTTTGATTATGATCTCCATCCATTTGTTCTCATTCAGTTATTCCATCTTTTATATGATCAGTGACTGCATCACTAAGGAAGCTCCTGTTTATATTTTTCATTCTCAGATTAGCTTTCTAATTTCGTATGGCTATCCAAGCACATATTTTCCTTTTCTACATCCCATTATTTTTTTTCTTATCAATAACCATTTCTTGACAATTAAATATTGGCTCTAATTCATTGCACTTCTCAGTCTGTTGATTATGACAAGGAAGGGCCAGTATTGCGTATCCGAGGAAAGAATATTTTGGAGAATGAACATGTGAAGGTCAGTTAAGTTCTATATAAATTAAATGTAGTTACTTATGTAGGCACCATTAAGAAGAAGTGCCAGCAACTTTGTTTGTCCTAAATGCAGATTGGACAATTTCATACTCTAGAGATTGAGCCACATAGGCCTTTTGTGCTAAGGAAGGTAAACTCTCAATCATTAATCTCTCTGTCCAATAATCTTATTCAGCAAAGAGATATTATGAAATATAATGTTCTCTCTGCACCAAAGATAGTATTCTTTTTTTTTTTTTCTAGAAAAAATTCCACTTTTGTTTTCTTTAATCTATCCACTAAATTGAAATTCCATCTTTTTTTCTGACCTTTAACTTGACATTCACATTGCTCATTTAGCAATCTTCTTGATGTATTAATGTTAGAGCATCTTGCCATTGGAATGGATAAGCTATTAATCAAATGCAGTTGTTATTGCTTATTGCTTAAAGGACAAGATTCATTAACATTTGACAAAAAGATGAGCTGAAACATGTTCAGAGTTCAAATAGTGTTAAATGTCATAGTCTTTGGGGTCCATACTGTATTTTTTAATTAATATAAAATTATAAACTTAGACAGTAACTAATGAACTTCTAATGCCTAAATACATAACTGACTGCCATGAAGAAAATGATCCACATATATAATGTTCTTTTGTTGATATAAATTAATTTTACACTTTACACTTATTTATAATGGTTCATTATAAAAATACCTTGTATGGAATTACTTTAATTGCCAAAGTTTTTTCCTCGCGGAGTTAATTTCCAACAAATGTTAGTATGCAGATCATGTACTTGTGATCAAGCAACATCAGAGGCAAGTGGTAATTAGTCTTGGTCCAAGTTGCCTATCATGTTTGGATTCTAAGCATTTTTTCAAAGTTGATGAATGGGTGTTGAAGCTACCAAGCTTCTAGTTACAGTTTTGCTTGTTCTAACTTCCTCAAACCATTTTACTCTCTGATTTGGTATATTGAATGACCATTGAAATCTGGTCATGATATTTCATATGTTTTTTCTAGAATGATAACATCATTTTCAGCTGCACATATTCAATGGCATGGTTATATTCACATTTGCTTCGCACCTTGGTAAAACATTGATCTTAGGACAAGAATACTTTTAATCACATTGTTCCATACATTTATATGCCATGGTTTGATAATTATTTACCAATCTCCACTCAATCAGCGAACTACACGGTAAACGCCATAATGGCCTTTCTCTTTTAACTGTCTAGATAACCATTCTTCTAATGCTGGTATCTACTTATTGCAGCATGACATAGATATTCAATCTGGATAACTATTCTACTAATGTTTGTATCTACTTATTGGAGCATGACATAGATATTCTGGAATACATACTAATTTAGGAGGGTGACCTTCTTCATGAACAAGAATTTGATATCAAACCAAACAAATTGAGCAGGCAAGATGGGAGAAACAAACTACAAAACACTCAACTATACATAGTTACACACTAATTTAGGAGGGTGACCTTCTCGATGAACAAAACTTTGAAATCACCCAAACAATTTGAGTAGGCAAGTAGGAGGAAAAAACAACAAAACACTTAACCATGGCTGTGAATATGGCCACAGTCCTTGGCAGTGGCCCCTTGAAATGCCCAGGTAGAAATTCTAGGTGGCCTTGCAGGTGCCTGTAGTTAAAAAATTTTAGTAAATTAGTAAAATTTATATTATGACCTTATATAATGATGTATTGTATACTGTAATAAGCTTATTGTATAGGGTATGGGGAATCGATAGTTGGAGACACTCTCCGCATTGAGTGTTGATAATGAAGACTATACTATTTCTATACTGTAGGTATTAGTATGTGTATCAAATCTGTACTTAAAACCTTGATCAGAAAGACATGCATTTGGTTCATAGAAATCACATGAAAAACATCATATTCATTTATTACTACCCTAAATCACTTGAGAGTCGATAAATTCTGTAGTATACATGAAGAAACATGGCTAGAATTTGACGTGATAAATAATACATAGGTGCTTGCCTTGTAAAAACGGGTCGAACAGTGGTTAGATGCGCTTGTTTAGGTACCAATCTATGGGCTGGAAGGCATTAGGTGCCTATAGGGATGGAATTGGGCCCGGGCCGGCTGGAGGCCCATCGAGTGAGGTTGTCTTCGTGCGGGCTATGAATTAGGCCTGAAAGATTCTGGACCGGGTTTGGGCTTAAATATGGAGCGCACATGTTTTTCGTGTTGGGCTCAGGTGTATCATTGGTCTAGCTTGGGTCCAGCCCGAGTTCGAGCTCAGACGAGGCCTAGAATGGAGCCTGAATTTAGGTACTTATTTATGAACTGGTTAGAAAATAAGAATGTCATTTCCAATTATGCTATCAATTTTCTTTTCTGGTAAACATGTTTTTGATCATTAGATGTTTGTTAATATGAAGCTACCGCATTTCATCAAAAAAAAAAAAAAGGTGAAGCTACAGTATGAAAAATTCAAAGATTAAGCTTCAATTGGGTTTGCACTAGTCTAATTTTTAGCTTAGACGTGGGCTAGTTGAATCAGGTTCGATTTGGCCCAGGCTTGGGTTGGGGCCGGGCTCGGGCTGGAATTTGCCAGAAGTTTTGGGTCTAAGCTCCATCTCGAAGCCCCCCAAAAAAAATTTGGGCCAGGCTTGGGTAGGGGAGTAGCCTGGCCAATTTCTAGCCTAGATGCGAGGGTGTAGGAGTTGCCCAAGCTCCTAAGCGGGACTGCCTAGATGGTTGCTTGTTATGACGCTGCACCTAACCCATAGAATAGTTTAGGGACGTATTGCTTTCATTCAACTTGTTCACCGAAGGGTCCAATTCATGGGTTATTTATAGTAAGCGAGCCTAACACCTTCCTAAAAGAGACCAATTATACATTTTCATATTTTTTTGATTCATGAGATTATTACACAAAAATGAACAAAATTATTAGTTCAAGAGAAATATTTGATCTTGGATGATATGCCCCTCCTTGCCTTCCATATCAAGCTCTATGTCATATTGCAAATATAGCCCAATGGGTTAACAAGAGATCATGATAATGGAGATATTTAGATTCTCAAAAAATGGTTTTGATTTTTTACAACCTCTATAGTCTCTAGTTTAGGCAACCACTTGCCAAGGAAAAATCACAGACATTTTCAGTGGCTGCACATCAGGTTATTTAGCAATGATAGAGACCTCTAAAGTATCGGAGATATATATGATATGTCATAGAAGACGCCAAAAATATGCTAAGAACAAGATGCTAGTTAAAAGACGGTGACGTGATTGTTAAATCTTCAATAAGAAAGTGAAAGGAATTCAATTGAACGTGCATGTATGTGTGAATGCCTTTTAGTTTTTTTTCCCTCAATTGGTCTATACTGCTCTAAGACCTGGTAAGCTTTGCGGATGGTTAAGTCTTCAATAAGAAAATGAATGGAATAAAATTGAAGATGCATGTATATGGGCATGCCTTTTAGTTTTTTTCCTCGACTGCCATGAAATCGGGTAAGCTTTGTGGATCGGTTGTGTTTGATGGCAAGCCTTTATTTTTCCTAGCCAGGTTTAGTATAAATGGTTGGAATTTTATCTCTTTTTCCTTTAAAGATGCAAGTCTGCTTTGAGTTGGCACTTCAGTATATAAATTGAGGTTCAAGGATGGGTTAAATTCCTTGGATTAAATCTTGACTTCTTCCTTCTTTGTCTACTCTTTTCATGCCTGGTGGAAACTTGGAGGTTGCTCCCTGGTTGCATGAGTTTGAAACATGGAATTGATAAGGTAGCTGTTCAGAAACCCACCAATTAACCCACTGTCATTCGTATTAATGACCTCTCTGGCCCAAGTTTACCTTTGCTGGGAATTTGGCTCCATTTCATTGAGGATTTGTCAAGTCGACTATCAATTGTATTATATTCTGAACCTTTCATGGATCACACATTGATCTATCAATGGGCCTATATACTTGCTGGTTAAGGGTTTTCTGGTGCAGTGCATAACTGTGTATGTCAATCTTCCTTACTAATTAAATGAAGATGTATTGTGGTAAGGAGATTGTAAAGTTCTTAGAGTGGCCTGCGAACTTGTCATGGGAAAATATCCTGATTTTAGCTGTCTTCTAGTCCTCCATAGCAAAGTGCCGCGGCATTTGAATCTTCATAAGCACAAGTTTTTTCTTAAAACTTCATAATTCAAACCACTTAATTTAAAGATTATAAAGAATGCTAAAATAGTGGTTTTCATAGTATGGTGCTATGCTAAACGTGATAACTGAAATGTTTTTCGGTATACATGTAAATTTTATATGATGATTTCATTATAGTTTATTTTAAACCATCCCATGCTGTACCGTACCGGTAGAAAACTGGTCTGGTTCATGCGTGCAAAATGGCACGATGGAGTCTCAGAGGGAAGGAGAAGAAATAGAGGAAGAGGGAGAGGGGGGAGGGGACAGAGAGCAAGAGAGGGCCTCCGACAGTTGTCGGAGGCCATCTGAGCTCTGTCGAGCTCGATAATGGCGGAGGGAGGGAAGGAGAAAGAGAGGGAGACTAGGAGATCGGATTTGTCGAATCATCGGAGGGATGTCGACACTGATGCGACTTCTCCGACGGCTAGTGAGTGAGCGTCAAGGGTGCCCGAGACTAGCGAGCTAAGGACGGCCTCCGCCCTCCTCTCGTGCGGAATAGGGGTTCGTCCCTGTTTCATATTTTTTTTGGTTTTTAACGGACGAAGTCGACAACTTAATTGCGGACTTCACCTTATTTTTTTTAAAAAAAATTTGATTGAAATTAGTAAATTGTTGACAATTCAGTCGATTTTTTTATAAAAAGAAAATAAGATGAAATCGGTAACGTAGTTGTCGACTTCGCCCATTATGACCCCCCAAAAAAAAATCAAAAATCGAAATAGGGGCGAACCCTTGTTTCGAATCCTCCCTCCTTTGGCCTTGTCGCCCTTGGCTCTCTCGAGTTGGCTCGCCGGCCATTAGAGAGCTTGTGGCGGCATCGCCGTCGGTCCAGAGGCCTCGGAGGGCCTCTGATGATCTAGTGAGTTCTTCGTCTCTCTCTTCTTTCCTCCCTCTAGCCTTATCGAGCTCGGAAAGAGCTCCGATGCCCTCCATCGGAGGTCCTCTCTTCCTCTCCCTCTTCCCCTCCTCTCTTCCTCTCCTTCTCCCCCCTCTCTCTTCCTCTCTTTCATCTCCCTCTCCCCTTCTCTGTCATGTCTGTTCGCACCAGTCTGGTCTGATCCGAATCCATACCATCTCGTACCGTCGGTCGGCCGGCACGGATCCCAGTTCCAGCTCTGGGAACCTTGATATTAGGTGAATATGAAGTATACCAAATTGCTTAGTGACAAAATTATTGACCGGAAAAGAAAATTGTAATGAGAATTGAGATGGATTTTTTGCTTCCCATATTTGGTTTCTATGTCTGTCAGATTCTTAAATCTAATCTGCTTATTCTTTTGCCTAGTGCTACCCTAGAGAACGGAAACATGAGTTAATAATGCAACTTTGCTTGCTCTTTGGCAGATATATTCCAAGTGGTTTGTAATAACTTTCTAATTTTGTATTTGTTCCTTCTTCATTGTTTTTCGTATTGTTTCATCGAGCGGCTTGAGTGTAGAGTTTAAGTGCACCAATTGAGAGGAGAAAGAATATTCACATATTTCTAGAAGGAAACTTTCTTCAAATCCAGTCTTTATATAGGATTGAAGTGAAGGTTCTTTTTAGTTGTACTAGTCTATTGGCACTTGTTAATTGTTACTTGTTTACACTATTGCTTAGTGCATTCTTTTTTTTTAAGATTATCATTTGGACATTAATATGCAGATTAAGTGCCTTTGTTCTTTGTTTATCATGCTATACCTGAATTGCATTCCTTAATATAATTTTTATTTTTTCGATAAATCATCTAGGACATCTGGGATTCGATGGCACTTGATGTTCTCCAACAAGCATGTGGTATGCTATCTTTTAGTTAAATAAATGCCTCATGTATTTATGGATTTTCTCATTAAAGCTACTGTTCTTTCTTATGGTTTTCCCTTCATTGCTGTAAATAGGAGTACTAGCTGAATATACTTGATTGATTCACTGACATAATATTTCTATAGATTATGTAGCCTCACACTTAATTATTTATTTACACTTAAAGGTTGTTGGTTATTTCCCAGGTTCACAGCATGGAAGGTGATACCATCCTGAATCGCCCAGTTTGGGGCATATGGAACCATACTAAAGGTGGACTGGTGTGGTTTTGTCCAAGGTTGGGTGTGTCGGTACTAGGGCCCATACTGGTTGGCTAATGGTACAGTTTAGTATACCCCCATACCGTTCTGTGTCGGGCTTGAACTGACACAGCAGAGATAGTGGGGGAGAGGGAGAATCGGAGAGAGGAAAAGAAAGAGAGAGAGAAAGAGGGATGGGAGGGAGTGGGAGGGAAGGAGAGGGAGAGGGTGGGGAGGCCGGCGGTAGCTACCGGAGGACCATGGAGGCCCCTAGATGATCGAAGGAGCACCTCCACCCTCCTTCGGATCGAAACATGGGCGACTCACCCCTATTTTGATCTTTTTTATTTTTACTGGATTGAAATAGGTTGCTGACTTCGTAGTGAGTCAGCAAAAAATAAAAAAGATCAAATCGGGGGTGAGTCGCCCTTGTTTTGATTCGGAGGAGGGCGAAGCTGTTCTTCAATCATTCGGAGGCCTCCACGGCCCTCCAGTGGTCACCGCTGGCCTTTCAGCCCTCTTCCTCTCCCTTCCTCCCTCTCTCTCACTTTCTCCCTCTCTCCGAAAGAGGGCGGAGCTTCAGAGGCCTCGCTAGCCCTTCGGCATCCTCTGATGACCTCCTCAACCTTTCCTTCTCCTTTCGTCCCACTCTCCATCTCCTTTTTCCTCTCTTTCCTTCTTCCTCCCCCGATCCTTGCCGGTGCTTTGTCTCGAATGCTAGAATCATCCTGGTCAACCGTCTATATGGTTTGGCATGTCCTGAATTAGATAGTTTGGGATAGTTTCGTTGTCTATGGTTCCATCCCTCAATTCAAGAAATCCAGTGAGGAAGGGGGAGAGAGAGAAGGAAAGAAAGGAAAATAGAGAGGTAGGGAGAGGAGGGGAGAGAGAGGGAGGGGGAGAGAGAGGCTTTCGAGCTCCCATCTCCTTCAGCTGCATGAAAACAGGGACTCTGCCCTTGTTTCAAAATGAATTAAGAGCTCTACCCCTATTTTTCGATGTCAAAGCTCATGAGTAGAGGCTAGGTTTACTGAAATGGTACTAGAGATTAATACTGGTTGGTGGCTAGTCTAGTATGGTGCAGACCTGTACACTGCTGATCTGATGTGTATTGAATCAGAGAGAGGGAGAGGGAGTGGGGGAGAGGGAGGAAAGGGAGTGGGGGAGAGGGACCTATGGAGAGGGAGGAAGAGGGGGAGAGAGAGAGAAGAGGGGTCGATGATCACCGATGGAGAGGGGAGAGAGGGAGGAGAAAGAGAGGAGGGGGGTGGGCACTTGTCTCATCAGCAATGGTTGGTGTCGAAAGGAGGGGGGCTTGTCTCATCATCATCGGAACTTTGAGATTAGAACACGATCGAGAGAACTTGTAGGTGGAGAGAGAGAGAGAGACCAGGAGGGCTTACGTTGTTGGCGGCAGTCGGCGCTAAAAGAGATAGAGAGAAGGCAGGGGGACGCTCATTGTTCAAGAGAAATCGCCATGGGAGAGGACTTTTATAGGTTGAAATGATTTGCATGGTTGAACCATCCTGGGTTGGTGTTAGTTCGTTTCAATATGGTCTGAACTGCTTTGGTTTGGATCTCTTTCACATTTCCTGGGAGAGGCACGAACTATTGAATCTCATGGGGATGGTGGTGGTGGTGGTACCATGTGAGTGAAGGAGAGGGATATTGGAGAGGGCAAGAGAGGAGGTTGGAGAAGGATCTGAAGGGATGGCTGGAGTAGGATGGTCGGATTTAGGATTTGGAGATGAAGGGGAATGTGGATATCTAGAAAAGGGATATTTAGCTGGTCGACTTGCTGTTGACCTGCGGTTGAGCTGAAAACCCATGACTTGGTGACCAAGGTGGTTCAGTTGGAGTCACCGGGTTCAGCACATTGTGCCAATCTGATCTGCTGTTACACTGCTTATAAGTTATTACAGTGTCTTATCTCCACTGTTTGCACCCCTTATAACAGTGTCTACATCTCCACTTGCTTCGCAATTTCATTTAACTCTTTTTGCCTTTTGCAAGGATTAGTTCTCCATTATGATCTCTCGTAATCAATGGTAGTCTTGCTTTTAGTTATTAGTCCTTGAAGGATCCAGCATTGTTTTGTGCATGCCATCTAATCTCTACTCTCTAGTTTCTGTTGCTTAAGCTATTGGCGGTATATGTTTTTGTGGAATTATCAGGCCTATTTTCTTTTCAAAAGAGAATACAATCATAATCTCTAGTATCATATTTTATTCACTTTAGCTTGTGTAGGATAAGTTCAAAATTTTGGACGAGGATGAGCTAAATTTTCTTTGTTTATGATAAGCTAAATATCAATGAGGCTTATAGCTTGTACATGGGATTTTTGATTGTTGGTACATACCTAGATCATCTAGGAATGCTTTCTTGCATAAGTATTATAACTCTGGGAGTAGATAATGCAATTACATATGCATGCACCTACTTCGGGAAAAAAACAGAATTATGCCCTCTTTGAGACATGCAGGGTCCACTTGTAATGTGTCAATGAAGTGGGTGCGAACATATCTATTGTTGGAAGTTGGTGTGCCAATCATACTCACAAAATAATGTTTGCATGGGAAAGGTTGAAGAAACTTGAGGATGTGATGCTAAAATATGCATCAGTGGAAGTTGGCAGAGCTATGCACTAAAACTATCTTAGGTTGACATTGTTTCTGGGATAAAGCTACGACATGCAAGCTCTGAAGACTCTGAACTCTGAAGTTTGCTTTCGGTTTCAGTTCTGTTCAGGACTCAAGTTTCAATTTCAGCAGATTTGGTTTAAAAAAGGGAAAAATGAGAAAAAGTGAAGCAGTAGAAAAATATAGCATAATTATTGGATACATGGTTTTAATTATTGTATAGATGATTTTTATGTTATCAGGTGAAAGTATGAGACATTTAAATTTTTTTATTAATTATATAAAAATTCACTGAGAGTGTTAAAGAATGATGTTATGCCTCAATTTAAACTGTAATATGTTATTTAATTGTTGGAGGACAATCTAACTATATATGAATACACAAAGAAATTTGAAAGTAAAATTTACAGAATACAAGCACAAAAGTGCGTACAGAGATGAACTTTATATGAAGATTGCCATTATACCAAGTAGTGATTACCCAAACTAGCTTATAATCTATATAAAGTCTGCTCACAACATAACTGGTCAAAGGCCAAATCATGTCTTGGTGAATGTCTAGTTTGATCAAGCCTGTTGATGTTAGACTACTGATGACTTTTGATCGAAATTGATCAACCGTAGCTACTTTCCTTTTTCTTTTTTTGTGCTATTTGTGTTCAAAATCCTTTTTTGTGGCTTGTTTCTTTTGAGTAGCAAAGCAGATGCATGTTTACCTTCTAATAAATGTCATGGAACCAAATTTAGATCCTTCTGCAAGTGCTGATCTGGCTGTCATTTTGATGCAAGAAGGGCTGGCTCACTTGTTTCTCATTGGCAAAAGGTACTTGGTATCATAAGATACTTGTCATGAATTTAAAAAATAATACTTTAATATTTAATGGTTGTTACTCAATTTGGACATTCTGCAAGAAGTTTCTGCTCTCTATTTAATGGATTATGGCGTCATTGAGAATATGAGCAATCATTATTGAAAAGTTGTAAGATGTCATTTATTCCAGTGGCATCCAATTATTCTATGTTAATTCCATATTTTAATCAATGGTTTCTGTTATATGGTTGATCACAGTGCAAAACTGTTTGACAACATGTTACATATTGTAAATCTTCCTTGTGAAATTTGTATGTGGTTCATTCAATTTTGTTTGTTAAAACTATAGCTTTCCTTTGTCATGTTGTGCTAATCATGGTTAGGATTGTCTTCTAAATTTGCAACAACCTAAGACCTCACCCAAAAAGGCTACTTGAAAAATATTATTTGGGTTCCTTGGCCTTATGAAAGTACCCAAGATTACCTAGGGCATAGCCCATGTGGGACTAAACGTATGCCCTCATTGGTCCGCACATCCACCCCTCTATTTAAACCCTAGCATCCTTGCCAAGTAAGGATCAAAATTTATTCAAATCCAATCATAAGTACCATAAATCTAATTACAAATACCACGATCAACCCGTGGTCAACTCAAATGAGCCCATGCTGCAATATCCCCTAATTCATATGGGCCATGGGTTGGGTCTTAGTTTTGATACCATTTATAACAACCTAGGACCTCCCCCAAAAAGTCTCGCAGGAAAGACTTATTTGGGTTTTTTGGCCCTATGTAAGCATTCAAGATCTACTTAGCGCATAGCCAATGTGGGAACAAACACATGCCCGCATGGGTCCTCACAAAATTTTTGCTCTTTTAATGTGGCATCCCTACTGTAACTTTGTGTATCTTGTTTTATCTTCTGAGGTAGTATTGCCGCATCTTATGATGTAGAATACTTGGCAAAAACCCTTGTATCTGTAACTCAACTTGCAGACAACATAGGATGAACATGAGTAAATTACTGGGCATTTCATTCTTGCAAGTGTACTTTTATTCATTGGCATTTGTAAAGGAATTATGAGAACTATGATGTTTAGGAGATGTATTCAGAAGCCCAGTCCTGCTAGCTTTGGACTCCATCCTTGCTGCACATAGTTGATCAAATGCCACTCAAATTTCTCTAGGAATATAAGATGATCTCCATCCCATCCAAAGTGATATGAAAGAAATTGGGTAGTGCTGGGTGTTTAGTTTGTCCAGAACCCCAACCCATATGGCTTTGATAATGCACCTTAGAAACAGATGGTCACATCATCCACCAAAGTCTCCGTCTGTCTTCCTGTTCAGATATTCTCTAGTTTTGAGTCGGATCTTGAAGCTTAAATGTGGAAAGCTTTTGACTTTTAGAGGCATTGCCATTTTCCATAGAGCTTCTGCAAAGGGACATTGTAAGCCTTTGGAGCTTAAGAAGTTTCACAGAAAAGAAGTTGAGAACTTTTTGGAAACACTGTCCTTCCAGAGAATTGTATTAGAGTTTGTTAATTGTTTATGGTGTTCAGGAAGATCAAGCAGTTTGTTCAATTCCAAAGTAGCTTCAAATGGTAGAGGATGAATGACTTGGACTTTCCAAGTAGAGTGTCTCCTGTTACATTGTGAGGCAGAAGTGACCCAGTTCTTCTTTCAGCAATCATAGAGTTTGATGAAGAAATAGCAGAGGGTTAATTCTTCCAGTGAGGTATCTTCCCAGAATTTAACAAGGTTTTGATTACTGGTGTGACAGTGCAGCATCCCACTGACCCAAGTGTCAGGATAGAACCAGCCGAGAAATGTACTGGTAAGGGACATGACATCAACTGTTTTGAGTTGGATGGGACTCAGGGCATCTTGCTCCATGGAAAAACCAGGATGATGCCATCTCATGGTATTTAAAACCTTGGAATTTAACATCCAGCGTGTTAACCTGTTTGACACCGGATTCTGTTCTAGAAATGAGTCAAAGTGGAGACGGTGTTTTTCTATGTAAAAAAGTTTTTCTTGTAGGACCTTGCACCTATCTTGATTTTTTTTTTTTTTGGGGCATGCCAAGAGGATCTGGTTCTTCCAACTTGCGTTTACCAAGTGTCAGATTTGTCCACATTCCACAATCACTTACCATCAGAGACTGATTCGCTAGGACAAGGTCTTTGATTCCCAGATGACCATCTACTTTTCTTGTACAAGCTAACTTCTGGTTGACTAGGCAGGCCAGTCCAGTGGCTGAAATCCCAAAGTTATACACACCCCCTTCATATCTGATTTATAAATTATTTCTCTCTATTAATTTGTATTGAGGCCGTACTTTACAAGAAGACAAAAGATTCTGTAACTGAAATTTTCATGGAAGAGTGGTTAATTAGTTCTATTCCTTGCTTTTAGCTAGATTAAAAGTGGAACCTCCTAGTTTGAATATTGTTACCTGAGTATAATTCATTTAGGTTTTAAGTAGGAGTAATTATTTGATTTATGGCAACATTTTACTAATTGCTTCTTTGTAGTGCTTCGCGTCCCCCTCCACCCCCCCCACCCAAAAAAAAACAACCAAAAAATGTTCCATTGATGAAAATTTTATGAGAAATAATTTGATTGGTAACATTTCCAGATTTATATTGTGTCCATACGTACATCTTTACATTTATATATATGTGTGTCTACTTACACATTCATTGACATATGTGTACATACATCCACACACGTATACCATATTTATAGGCTCTACATAAATGATCTAGAAAAATTGGAGTAATATAGAGTAATTACTTTTTCATTATAATGTTTCTGTGCATTATAAATATTTCCTTATACAGTAATTATTGCCTTTGAACAGCATAACCACAACTCGCTCTCGCATAGAGACCTCGATTCCAAGGAAGCATGGTCCTGCTATTGCTGGTTATGAGTCGGTATGCTAGAACTTGTGTTTTCAGTTGTAGGCTGAAATTGTATGCTTGATACCATTAGAATCGCTTATCAAGTAAATTGACTGGTTCATTTATAGGCTTTGAAGAAATTTTTTGAGAATGTTTTACAGGTGAGTTTGGCTGAAAATACTTTTTTTCCTTTTACAAATTCTCATGTGCACAGCTTTTTGAGAACTGACATAAGAGGCATGATTCTTAGGCTTTGCTGAAGCATATTGATTTTAAAGTTGTTCGGTGTGTGGTAATTGCAAGCCCAGGCTTCACAAAGGTTCAATCCACTAACCTCTAAAGAACAGTTTTGTAACCTTTATTTACAATTACCTTGTTACTTATGGTTTCACAGTCTTAAGTGAATGTATGAAAACTTGAGCTGAATTTTATTACCTTTGCTCTCTGGAAATTCTTCCATCTGCTCATAAGAAGTGCAAAAGATAAGGTTTTGTGGTTGAGATGAATATGATGATTCTGCATGGTAATAGGATTATTGTCAAAATTATTCAGAATTATTCTTAGTTAAGGATGTTAGCATAGTCTGTAGCCTGTACGCTTAATATGATTTTCATTGCTTCATTTGCTGTTTGTTTATGTCCCTGCTGCTGGCAACCATTGAAACGCCCACGTATGTAGCAGTCACCTGGGATCTCAGAAACTTCAGTGCAGCATGAGCCAAATATACTAGTTAATGCACTGGTGACAATTTGGTATTCAGAAATTATCGAATATATTATGCCATGCATGATTTTATTGTTTAAACCAAGATATCTTGGTTCCTATTTCAAATTTGGATAGGAAAACTTTCTATTAGACTTTGACTTATCATTTGCTTTGGGAAAAAAAATCCCATTATTTTTGAGATGGATAACAATGCTATGTAGCTAAAAATGGAACAAAATTCATGACCTTACCAGGAAATATCTAAATAATAAAAAAAATACACTTAACTGTTGTCTTCAGCCATTATTAATTCTGTAAAAACATGTGGAGAGAACTGATGAATTGTTATCGTACCCTTTTTCCTTAATCTGAAGCATAATGAGTAATTTGATGGAAAAAAGTTGCGATACCTTTAGAATCGAAAGCATATTTAATTTTGTAAGCTTTTCAGCTGGGACAAGATACAAAAATGTTAGTATGGGTGCATCTGTGAATGGGATTATGGTCCATCAATTTTGAAAGTGGTAAATGGTCGATGGGAGCATGGGATTGTCCATGGCTAAGGAACTTAATGTAAAATTCTTAAAGATTAGAAAACCATATTTTTTGCAAGGATCTGCATGGAAAATGTATTTTTTGTTTTTACAATTTTTTTATATTTGCTGGTTCTATATGGAATCATAATATAACATGTTAAATTGCTCCAATACCACTTGATTTATCATGCCCCTGCCTGCAAGAATGGGCCAGAGACATGGCAAAGGACATTGCCTACAAGCATGCATGGCATCCATTTTGTGATTTGACCAATATTTCATGATAATATAGTAGATTCCATTAAGGCAGTTGGATAAAATCAGAACAACTACATTTCCAAATTTAATAATCAACAAGTCCAGAAAAGTTAATAAAAAACCACAAGAAATTCATTCGCAAGAATCTAATTTAAACAACTCCCCAAATGTTCAATGTAATCAAAGAATGAAATCTTAAAATAGATCCAACAATTGTACTAAGAAAATGAGGATAAGCTTCAAGTCTCCAACTATGTTGGGATTTATGTTCTTACGTCTAGTCATAGTCTCATAATGGTGCCCATCAGCCACTAGTTCTCTGGATCTTTACAGAAGAAATTGACCATATGATGAGCTCAACAGCCCAGTCAGTAATGAATACTTTAACTAGCTTTTTTAAGTAAAAAAATAAATTAATAAATTTTCTTGCTAACATTAAGTCTATAAGGCAAAATTATTATATGTTGATAAAAATTTATAATAAAAATATCTGGGTTTGCTCAAGTATTCATATTCATAAGAATAATTTAAAGTATCATATTTCAATTCAGAAACCTATAAGACCATTTATACGTTATAATAAAGCTAGAGCATTGTTGTTAAAGGCCTTAGGCGCACCTAGGTGCTAGGAGTTCCTGGAGTCTAGGTGCAAGGCGCAAGCGTGTGTCTGAGAGAAGTCAGATGCCAAAATAGAAAAATAGAAAACTAGCTATAGACAAGAATTTCAGTAAGTAAAAACTAGCATCCTGTTATTAAAAAATAAAAACAGAAAAAAAATCTAGCTATAGGCAAGAAGTCCAGTATGTAAAAACTAGCTCTAACCCAAAAATAATATGAAGGAGAAGAAGAATGACAAGAAGAATAAAAGGTTAGAGAGCAGACTCATGTGCTCTATTATGCTCTATTTTCGGGCCAGAAAACAGAGCATAACAGGGCATGTCAGAAGAAGAAAAAGAAGAAGAAGAGGACTGTAGGAGAGATAACTTACATGGTGTTAGGCGATGTGATGAGATGAAGGTGCTTTTTAGGTGATAAGATGAGATGAGATGGAGTTTGATGGAGATGCTTCAGCTTGTTGATTCTTTTAGGTGATTGCAAAAGCCTCATGTAGGTTTTTAAAGCCCGTTTGACTTTTAATGTTGTCTTTCCAATCCCTATTTACTATAGCTGACCTTTCCAATCTCTATTTACTATTACTGACCTTTCATATTTCTTAGAAACTAAAAATTAATACTTGCCAGAATCTTGTGTCTCTTGGATGCCTCATTGTGCCTCTGAACAATGCAAAGGTGTGCGCCTAAGGTGTCGAGGCAACAGCCTTTTTGCACCTGAGGCGCGCCCCTTAGGCGATGCCCTTGTGCCTAGCACCTTTTGCACTAGCGGCGTGCCTTCAATAACATTGAGCTAGAGAACCACATTTGATCCCTGTGGAATGAGCCAGAATACTACATTTATACCATGTGAAGTTGGCCAAAAAATTGCATTTATATCTTGTGGAATAGGTCAGAATAATGAGTTCTAGAATATTCAAAGTTCCAATGTAAAATCTCCATTGGCAGGGTCTAAAACATAATCAAGCTGATAGTACAAAATTTAATATGTATTAAATCTATTCATAAGTCGTTTAGATATCAAATTTTAAACACATATTGATATTTAACAAAAGATTTCTAAACAAAATATGCATAACATTTGGTAATCAAACTAAAAGTAATGCTTTCCATTTACAAATCTACTTTCCATTCAAAACACAATTGCATATAAAATTCAGAATTTGCACATTGGTCTTCTTATAATTTATTTGACATCAAATATTTTCAGATGCAAATCAATAGAAAGCTCTGGAAAAGGTGAATCATTACTTACCTTACGAGTGCATACAGTAAACAAGGCAACTAATCCTTAAAAGTCTCTCTATAACCTAATATTCTGTGAGTTATATTTTTTTCAAAATATGGTCATGATAACTTTTCAAAATTTAATTCTAAATTTTTGACACCTGTAGGACTTAGAGCCTAACAATTGCCCAACACCAACAAGATCCCTAAACCTGCATGGAATTAAGCAACTTCAATAATATAATGTAAAAATTAGTTTTTGCAAATTTATTTATAGAAATCATTATGTCAAGGGATATGCTAAATTAAGTTCTAGCCACCTTGTTATATTTTGAATTTCAGATTAATTTTTTTAGAGAAGATTTTCTTTTTAATTGCTGAAATATTATATGCAGTAATCTAATAAATAAATCTTTTATTTGATAGGAAATAAGTCCCTGAAATTTAATATACAGATATAATATCTACAAAAAGTTTAATACACTGAATTTAAGAATTTAAAACAGATTTTTGTTTCATTGGTATTAATTGTTGCAGAAATTACTTCATATATAATTCTTCTTCTTAAACAGGATAACTCATATATATACAATTGTTTCTGTATTAAAGTAATATGGAGAAAAGAAAAGAAGGAAAAAAAATATTTGCAGAAGTTTACAAGACATCAAGATCAATGTGTGCACAAAAAAAAGAAAGTGAAGAGTGTCTGGGTTTCTCATGCAAGAGAAAGAGAGAGAGCAACATGAGAGCAAGAAAGATGGAGGATGATGGGGTAGAGAGGGGGGGGGGGCATGGTATTAAGAGAGCAGCAGGGCCCTTATGTAATCTGAGTAGGACTTGGTTCACTTAATTAGGTGATCCAAGTCCCTTATGGACTCTCTATCTCTGTGTTTTTTGTGAACTGTATGTTACAAGGAGCATGCCAAAACATTTTAAAATGGAATTGATTGCCCCTGCGCACTTTCAAGATAGTCAAATGATGCTTTGGCTCTTGCAAGCTGGCAAATGGGTTATCCAATACAAATACATGGGGGCTATCCAATTCCAAATTTCACAATATATTACAAGAGAAATACCCTATAATGTAGGTAATGTTTTAATTAAAAGGGCAAAATGTTTGAAGCAAAACAGAAGTTCTAAAAGGAAACTGGAAGTCCTATATTTATTTGACCAAATGTAAATTCAATTTAATTATCAACAATCAGAATAACAGAAGAAGTAACTTGGCCAGTTGGCCTCTTGTTGTTAGGTTGTATAAGTTTTGGATTTAGTTGAGGTTGATTGAGTGTTGGTGTGCTTAATCTATTTATAATAAAAAAAGAAGAAAGGAGAGAGAACAATTGCTTAGCTTTTGTTCATACCATGTTATCCAGTTTTTTGTCGCAACCCCAGCAAGCTAAGTGACCTACTTTGACCATAATGTATTCTGTAAATGAGACATGAGAAATTGCATCACACAAAACATGGCTCTGCCAAGTCCTAATTGTGGCAACAGTTATGGTGAATCAATGGGCCGAATTCAATTAAATTTATCTGTTGGGAAAACACGATTCTCAATTTAAACATCAGTTATGTATAATCATGAAATAGATGGCCATTTAATCATACATAGTAAGCTAACTCTCATCCAAATTTAAGTTTTGTAGTTCACAACCTGAAATCATAACAAGGTTCACTTTATTCCATCATCTGTAGTGCACAAAATAATTCATTATAGAGACAAATATTGCACCTCTCAGTATAGGTACATAACAAAATTCTCTCTTTACTAATAAGACCGCTTCTATAACTACAAACCTTACCTTTAAATACACTTGGGAGAATTGAATACATTGGGATACACTTGGAAAAACTTGAATTAATTAAGTATAAATAGTTCAATACCAATTGATTAGTAACCATCTATCATACCCAAGATTTCAACACCAAGCCCCCTGTCATTTTTGCATCAGAATGGTACAATATAGGTATGGTACCAATACCAAATTCACATACCAAAACTAGCAGTAGTGTCAAAAAGAATGAAAACTTATCAGTATCATCCAGTATGTTCAGTATGGTCGGTATGCACCGTTATGGACTGATACGGACTAATATGGTTGGTACGCACTAGTGTGGATCATTTTGGCATTGGGGCACCGATATCGGTGCAAGTTTTGCATCAAGAATGGACCACATCATGCAATGGTATGGTCCCATTTTGGTGGTTTTGAATTCATGATTATACCTGTTGGTCAATGGTTTACTTATCCATAGGCCCATCAGCTAAGGGTTCACTTCAACCAACTATTATACAGACTGGCAGAGATTCATTGATGTTCCAACTATTATATAGTTTGCTAGGGTTTACATGAAACTACCTGTTATACCACTGGTTAAGGGTTCACTGATTCACCAGACCAGAAGGTTTATTTCCAGGTATAAGATTTCCACTTTTAAGCAATATAACAATTGCAAACATCTTGGGTGATATGTAATATGTTCAACAGTAATTTCTTTAATATAGTGAATATACATTCATTTAAGATAGCTCATATGATTCTGATAAGTTCATATGTCAAATAATTACTCCAACACTAAGATCAAGCTTTTAATCTCACTTTGTCACAAAAATATTAGGAAAAGATTAACAAAATCAGGAACTAGGATCACTTTGCTTTCAACCAAGATGGATGGCATTTAGGTTCTTTGTAATTAAACATTTAGTACACTTATGATGAATCCTGGTTCCATTAAGGCAGTCCTTTTGAAATGTTTATAGACAAAGAAGTTAAGGAAGTTAATTCAGAAAGCTGTACACCAGGAAAGCGATCATTTACGAAATTAATATATTAACTATATAAAGATAATTACTTAACAGATTTTTGTTCCAAAGCCTCCCGCTATACTTTTCTTGCTTCATTCTAACTGGTTCTTGTTCTTCTCTTCACTAGGTGCTCTTTATATAGGTTGCTGAATTTTTTCTGGAGTTACGAGAATGCTAGGAGGGCAGCATGCTTCTATTTGTAGCAGCCTCGTAAGCATGAGGTGGCTGTTCTTGGGAAGGATGAGGAGGAATTTTAAGAAACAAGCATGATCAGTTTAACAATAAGTATGAGATGGGAATTCAAGCATGTGGTGGCTGCTGGATAGAAAACATGAGGTGGCAGATTAAATAATGAAGCTTGATGTGGCAATGTGATAATAAGTACAAGGTGCCAGTTTCGAGCATGAGGTAGCAGCCTAATATGAGGAGGCAGTTAATTCAAAGAAACATGAGTGGCAGCAAGTTAATTTAAAGAAACATGAGTGGCAGAAAGTTTGAGATGGCTGCTGTCTAGAGAAAGCATGACGTGGTTGTGTAGCATTAGCAATTTAGTCTCGGATTTTTTCTACATACCTAGGTCTTATTAGTAAATTCTAGCTTTTACAAACTAATGTAATACCTGTACAAAAGATTCATTCCCATGTGAATCCTATGCACACATGTCAATAGTTGCTATGATGTAGTTAGCTCACCTATACAAAAGGTCCGTGGAATTGGAAGTAGGATCTGTGCCGGCTAGCTAGCAGTATGAGTTGATATGGATCCAGATCGGACCGAACTGATGCGAACTGACATAGAAGAGAAGAAAGAAACTGGAGAGGGAGAAAAGAGAGAGAGGGGAGGGAGAAGGGGGGAGGGAGGGAGAGGGTGGCTGGAGGAGACACCAGCGGTGGCCACAGGCAAGCTACCAACGTGCTTAGAGGGCCGCCAAAGCCTCTGCTTTCTCTGTCAAATCTTGGTTGAGAGAGAGGGGGGAGAGAGAAAAGGAGGGAAAGCTGACAGAGTGGCCACTGGATGGCGAATCACGGTTTGCATCTCTGCAGGCGTGAAACAAGGGCAATCGCCCTTATTTTTTCGCGAATTTTTTTTTTTAAAATTCCGACTACAGTAAAGTTGGCAATGGGCTTGCTGGCTTTACTGTTTCTCTGAATTTTTTAAAAAATTTCTGAAATAGTGAAGCTGGCAATGGGCTTGCCCCTTTTCATTATCGTTTTTTAAAAAAATGCAATGAACAGGGGCGGTCGCCCCTGTTCCCTGGTTGCAGCTCCGCCCACGCCTTTTTCACCGTTTGGTGGCCATAGCGGTCATTCGATGGCCTCTTCGTTGGCTGCTGCAACCTTCGGTACCGACACTCCTCCTCTCCATCTCTCTCGATTAAACATCCTATTGGACGACACCCTCCGCGCCTCTCTGACGGCATTGGTGGGCCACCGTCGGCCCTCTAGTGGCGGCGCCCCCTTTTTCCCTTCCCTCCTATCTCTCTCTTCCTCTCTTTCCCTCTCCCTCGTCTCGTGTTCCGATTTGGCCAGCCGAACCATCCTGGTTTGTGCCAGTACAGCTCGAAACGCCCTGAACTACTCGGTTTAGGATGGTTCGGTGAATACTGGTACTAGTGTATCGGGGTATTACGAGAAATTTGCATTTCCTTGAGAATACTGTCACAAAATTTTGCCCAAACTGATGTTCAATTTCGTTGTTAAGTTTAAACCATACACCATTCGAAACATGTTATGATTTACAGGAAGAAAAAGTAATAACACAGTTTTATATAAAATCCTATGTTTTTGAAGATATGTTAATCCTCAAAACATTAATCCTAAATACCAGGAAATTAAAGAATAAATATTTAATCTACATTGTATTGGGTTATAACTTCTTTTTATATTTGTTTGAAGTGGATGTAGAGTTAGCTTGCCTAGGTTTTGGGTTTGTCCAATTTTCCCTATAGTCCCATCAATTAACCTGGTTCAGCCAGAATGTATTATGTCAGAGGGAAGCATGGCTCCAGAAAATAGGTAATTAGGTATACATGAAGAATATGTTGGATTTGGTCCACGTTACCTTTTAAAGGCATATTGCTTGATGATCGAGCTAAGGGCTTTGAAATCTGGGTCAAACCCATGAAACTTGTGTGAAATGATTCTAAAAACCATGAAATAGATAATGCATAATTTAACATGTGCTTGATGAAAGACTAAATTTCCGACATTCTATGTCTTCTGTTTCCTGAGGGAAGCCATATGATTTTTTTTCTTTCCATAAATTCATCTTTTTGAAAACTTTATATATATATATATATATATATATATATATCACATAAATGCTTAACTGAGTTCACAAAGCTAAGCTTTTTCCCATAAATTGTTTGTGCATGCATACAATTGCTTGCTTGTACTATGAGGCTTTGGGGAATTTGAAATTTCTTATCACTTGATGCCTTGATGGTGCATGATGTACAATATAATGATCTATTTATCCTTCTAACCCTTGAACTAAAAGTCTCTGTAAGTTGCCATGATCTCAATGATGCTTGATATGTATTCAGCTAAATGCCTTCATTCCCTCCTTTTATAGCTATGGATCAAAAATTCATTAACATGTATATTATTTGTGCTTCAAGATTGAAGTAAAGGTGACAGACGCATAGAATGTTTGGGCATGCATTACTATAGGTACTAGGTACTTTCTTAAGCATGTTTGTTCTGATTATTTTTTCTTTCAATTAGGATCAATTTCGTGATTACTTACTTTTAGAAGCAGAACGACGACAATTAAGATCAATCATTGAGAACAAATCACGTCTAATTCTTGCACATTCAACATCTGGTTACAAGTGAGTTCTCTGGCTATGTTTTTCAAATAATGATACCTGTAAATTGATTAACATTATACATATAATATCTTGTTTTGTTGTTCCAGGTAATCTCATATTAAACTGTATATTGATCTCCTTTCATCATTCCTCAACGACAATAGCTTGCCTTCTGATCTAATTTTAGCCTTAATTTATTTTATCTCACTGGATGAAGTTATAGAAGCAATGTTTGAATGCTCTGAATTGAATGTGTAGTTGTTGCATTTGCCAGTTGGAGTCATTACATCAAAGTGGTGAAATTGTTTACATCATGTGAGGTTATCTCCTTCAACCTCTTAGTGTGTTATATATTAGTAACTAGCATTCAAGAGAACCCCTAAGGACAGGAGGAATGGTTCATTAAAAAGGAAGTCGAAGAATTAACAGTTATGCCATACAAAGTCGTGACCAAAAAGAGTCATTTAAACTGACATTTCAAGAATTTTCTTGTTTTCCTTTTATATACCTGATGTAAGTCTTGGTGGAACTTTTTCTTCTCCTTTGTTCTTTGTTCTTTCCTTGTCTTCTCAATTTTAAATTATAGTTCCTCTTTCCTTCTTTTTCTCACTCTCCTCTTATCTCTCATGTATACCTTTCCTCCTGTGGATATGAGGATAATGGCACTTGATGTGTCGTATTAGTGTCCAAGGAAGCTCTTTTTCTTCCTTTGTTGCATATGAATTTCTATGCTTCCTACCTTTCTGTCTCATTCTTGTTTTGTATCAATTGGCATTAGAGTAGGTTTCTTCATCTGAGGAGAAAAAATCATCAAGACAAGAAAATTGGATGGAGTGCCCTTTCAATTGCCCAGTGAAAACCTTTAAACTTGGGATGAGTTTGCTCCAACCATAAGAGAATCAATGTGCAACCATTGCATTTAAAATTATTAGTCATTATGCCAAAGTGTTGAAGTTTGTTTATGTAATGAGAGGTTTCCCATGCAGTTTTGTGTCATTAACTAATCTATGAGAGTCATCACTCATTGAGGATAGGAGTGATGGGTTGATAAGTACAAAATCATAGTCATAAGTATTTAAAGGTCATGGTCATTAGAGAGTCACTGAAGTAATATTTCCAGAGTTTGGAGCTTTCTTGCTTAGTAGTGGTGTTCACTCTTTCTCCATTCCTCTTCTATTCTCTTTTTTTTTTTTCATCTATGTTCTCTCTGTAGTTCTGGTTCTTCTTTCCTTCTTGGAGAACAAGTGAATTTTCATGGACAAACCAAGTAATTAATGACATTCTTCTATAATCAAACCACTTATTTATTTTGGCTCGTCTGAATCCCGCATGAGGAATTGAGATGAAACTATGAATTTGAGTTTTGAGCTAGACATTTCAAAAATAGTTTTTTAAATGAATGCACTCAAATCTGTAAAAAATAAGATCGTAATTGCTAACCAAGAAACATTACTAAACTGACTAGTACATTTTGATTGAAATGACAAAGGATGCATCATTTCTCCAACGACCACATAATGCACATGTAATTTTAAATATTGAGCTAATTTTGGTGTATTTTTCTTAAAAAAAAATTAGGTTTTAGCAGGTCTTAGTTGATTCTTATTCTCTTCTAATTTCTAAAGTTTTTCCCATTCATAAAGGTCGATGTCAAGCTGAGCACTATAGAAGATACTCAAGCTTCACTGAGTCATTCATTCCTTGATACATAATGCCAGTACCAGTATATGCGAGAAGCTTGGTGATCTAAATAGAAATCTTGGGTCTTAATCTATCATTCTTTAGGTGGCTGTTAGTCTTGGGCAGTCACCTACCTGTCCTTGAGTTCTTAGCATTTTGATAACCATATAAATATATGGTCTATCCACTTAGCAGGATCTTTGATGGAACCCCATCTTCAAGCTTCCGACTTGTCCAGGTGTCACATGCCATTTGTGAAAATACCTTAAACAATTAAGTATATTAATATTTCATATCTTGATAGTTTAGGCCTAAACTCTGTCCAAGCAAATAAGAGTCTCTTATTTTATCCACGGGTTATCCTTTTAACAATGAGGGGCAGTTTCAAGATTTCAAAACCTGCTATTTATGATACACATGAATCTCACTTATACATACTACGATTACTCAGACCATCACAAGATAATTTGTGTCAAAACCAAATTAAGACTTGTCTCATAGAACCATTGAAGGTCAATCTTCCTTTTGAGTTGAATTCAAATTGCCCTAATTTGAGAGGGGCATGACTAGGTCCCTCAAACCCTTATCAAACTGGATATGATCACAAACCTGGGCCCAAATCGAGCTAGATCGTCTGCTATATAAACTTGTACTGCCTGATAATTGTTGTACCATACTTTATCAGTAAGGTACCAAGGTTTGATGTGGCTTGAGGGCTGAACTGGCCTATACCAGGTGGAACCGACCAGTACTACTCAGTCACATATTATGCTGACTGGTATTGCCCAGTTTTGGCTAATACTATTGCTTGGTGTGAGAAAAGGGTCTCTTCACCATGTGTCAGTATGAGGGGTGTATCATATCGTTTCCTGACCTTGTGTCAGTATGAGGGGTGTATCATGTCATATCTTGACTCTATGTTGGTGTGTGGAATGTATGTGTGGTATTGGATTCTTAAGGTACCCATATTGTACCTAGTACCAGTGATGAACCTTGAGCCAAATTGTCTAAGGATTATCATATAAGAGGGTTCAAGCATGAGCTTTTTCCATAATTAAGCTCCAATAAAGCTCCTGTTTGAATCAATCATGATTTCTATATGAACACATGTTTGATTAAGTTAGCTTCAAGAATGAATCCAATCTTGTTGGGCAACCCATGATATGATTGGGTTTATACAGAGATGGTTCTTGTGTTGGACCTTTGATTGCATTCCATTATACAACTGCATGTGTACCCATCAGTTCTTTCCATGTCAATTTTTTTTGGTACAAACAATGTCAAATTACAATAATTCCTTTATGATAATTTTTTTCAGTTTGAAGTGTTCATGTATTTATAAACTATACTGAATGTTTCGAGAATTTGAACATAAAACTACCTTGATGCCTGTATATCAGGGACATTTCAGTCATTTTATGCTGATCTTTAAATAGTCGAGGTAGAACCCTGGGTTACGCAAAGCATAGGGACAATCCAATAACCCTAGATAGAGCAGAACCCATCCACTTTTATTCATTTATGCATGTCTATGACAATGATGTAGCCAAAGGTGTAATCATTGATGGCACATATTTATTTATTGTTACATTATATCTCAGAGGGATATTTAATTTTCAGCCAGCTTAGTTGGAGGTTGCTTGCTAAGTATGAGCACAATTGATTATAGTTCAGGCAAGGAGCCTAAGAAACGTAGTGCTCACATCAACATTATATTTCAGATCAAGTGACTCTCCCTTAAGAGTTTAGCCTCTGTTTTGTGGGGATGCACACACTTCCTGCATAAGTGCTATGCCGCTCTTGGTTCCTCATGTACTGCAATCGCCCTTCAAAACTCCCTGAAATTCATATAGGCCAATATTGCTTTCTTCTACTTTTGATCACTAATTATGTAGACATGTAAGGAAGAAGTAAATTTGACCCTTTTTTCTCGTAAGAACCTGTATGGACCTAAATGATTTTCTCCTAAACAAGCTGGAACTAGAACATGTTGTAGTCATTTGAAGATCTTGAACTATCCCATGGTCAAAGGTTTAAAACATTTTCGTTCTAGATAAAGATGAGTCATGTTTCTTACTTGTCATGTCTAAAACTAAAAGGTTATTAATGCTTGGCACTAAGATACTTTCTTGAAGTGATAGAATAGATATTTATTTTAATTGAGTCAATTGTTGTCTTAATGTATAGAAGATGACACCTGAGGTTTTGAAACTGCCTAAGCATTGGCCCCCTTAAACGCTTGCACAAAATGCCCAGCAATTAGGGGTGCATGGAATAAAGTCAATTAAAAATTAATAAATTGTTATACTTTCATATATAGAATCATCAATAGCCTTATATGATCCAATAACCATATGTACATGTATTTCATTTATAAAAGACATATCAAAGAACATCATATTATAAAATAGTTAGGTCATGAATTATTTAAGTGATGCAACAATGCAATGTTTACTACATCACTTTTACCATATATGATAAAAGTTTTTTATCCGGTGATCTTGAATATCTAAAACTTCCTATAAATATTACATGATCTAGCATCAATTAGTATCTATAGGGACATATTAAGATATATAGTTAATAACTATAATGCATTTAATAACATGAGGATCAAGGTGCAAGCATAAGACAATGGCAGCCCCTAGGCAGCCAGGCATCTGCCTAGGGGCATTTGTACAGCTGCATTGCCTACATGCCTGAAGATCATCACCTTGGCAGTTGGGTTATCAAGGCATGTAAGTGACTGCTTTTTACAGCCTTGATGACCGTGCTTGCAGGACTGACCTGTACTGGCTGGCATGGTACTAGTAGGGTGTGCAGGCTTGGTACATCCCTACCAACACATGGTACAGCTGCTATCTTGACTCCAACAGCGTCTTGTGTATTGCTAGTACAGGGTTCCATACCAAGACAAAATCTTGGATGACACTATCTTATTTGTACTAACATTGCAAGAAGATTAATTTACAAAGACATGACTGGTGTATGTCAAATATGCATCAAGTCTATCACTTACCCATCATTTGATAAATAAGAAAGTACTTTTAACATAATCAAGGGTGTTGTATGTATCTTTTTGATGCTAGTCTATGCCATCTTGGCCTGTTGTTGTGTGCATCACTTTGACATGCATTATACAGGTTTACATCCCTGAATTTATGTTTGTAAATTGGGAAAAAAATTGACAGAATCTTGATGGAATTTGAAATTCTCATTCATTAATATACTATAAATAGGCAGTAACACGATGAAATAACTCAAATAAGTAATTCATATTTCTGTTAGACATTTTGTATATTTCCCTTTGGAGATCTTTTTTAAGTTTGCATATTCTATGTTTCATAGGAGATCTTCTTGGTTTTGTGAGATCATACTTGAGGAGGCACAAATACTTCATTGTTGAGATCTTCTTGGTTTTGTGAGATCATACTTGAGGGGGCACAAATACCTCATTGTTGATCCTATTCTCATGTACGTGTATTTGGAAATGGTTGCTTGGTCTGTTTTTTTTATCTGTTTCCTTTCTCCTCCTGAGCCATTGGGTGTAAGATATATTGTGGTTGCCTTGGAATGAATAATAATGTGGTTACACATTCCTATATTCCTTTTAAACTGTTTTACTTGAATATTCTAAAAGAGTACTTTTTTACCATTTTCCATGCTGATTCTTCATTATTCTTGAGCATAGGCATAGTTTGAAGGAGGTTTTGGATGCCCCAAGTGTCATGACCTTGATCAAAGATACAAAAGCAGCACAAGAAGTAATGTGATCTCCTAAGACTACTATGTGTTCTGTGTTGCCTATTTAATTATCTGTGATTTATCTATGTTAACTAATGTGGTCATGTATTTTATCACGTTGTAGTTCCAATGCCTTTTTCCTTTGTGCCTTTTCCTTTCAGGTCCGGGCCTTGAAGGATTTCTTCAATATGCTTTCAACTGTAAGTTTCTATATTTAATGCAATTACTAATTTTAACAACAAATTCTTGATTTACACATGTAATTAAAGTACAATTGCCTATAAATATAGAATACAGTAACCAAGACTGTTAATTTTGATCTTGAACCACACAACATGCATCTCTTGTAACCTAGTATATGCTCTTTTTGGAGGACTAAGAGGAACATGCAAAGAGAAATGGAGGATACAAGAAGTCAGCTTGCCTTCGATGATTATTACTATTTTTTTCTTTTTGATGAAAAGGGAGGCCAAAATCCACCCAATATGTTTTATTAAGGTGAGTTAAAAGCTTAAGTACAGAGGGTAAGTTTGGCATGAAGCGATACTTGGGATAGGACAAAAAGGATAAACATATCCCTTTCTCGACTGAGGTTTGTCCTATAAGGAATGAAAGACAAATAGGACAAACACAAAGATCGATAACCAAATGTTATCTCTGAACGGTTCTTTTTCATGCTGTTTCACATTGAGGGGGCTACATATGAGGCGATGTCCCCCCTCGATTAGCCCTCATCTGTTTCTAAGTTCCTCTAGCTTTTGTGATCAACTCCTGCATATCCTTCCAAAAATGATTCCTTGAAAGCATTGTCCAGCTCTCCGGAAGGAGGAATATTTGTTGCTTGACTGTGTTGAGCGAGGAGGCTTCAAATAGGAATATTCGATTGTTCCGCTTCATCCACAAAACCCAGTACACAGTGGCTATCATACAATTCCATGCGTTTTTGCTGGTTATGTTGGTTGTGTTTCTTTCCCTGGTTAACCACAATAATTAAATTGTATTTGGTGCAAAATTTGGAACTGTGCTGTGTGTGAGCTGCTGCCAGATTGATGTAGCAAATGCATAGTGAGCAAAAAGGTGATCCATTGTTTCTTCATCTGATCCACAAAGAAAACAAAATGGTGGTGCATTCTAGCTCCTCTTTTTTAGATTCTCTACTGTGAGGATTTTATCATTGAAAACCAAGCAGTTAAAAACTTGACCTTTTCCAGTAAAGTCAGCCTCCAAATGATCCTTGCAAATGCAGAGAGAATCCCTCCATGACTAAAGAATCTATAGCACTCTTTGACTCTGAAATTTTTTGAATGGCTCCATTTCCGTGTGATGTAATCCTCTTTCATGGTGATTTGAAGTGAGTCTCATACTGACCTTAGAATCTCAAGCTCTTCTATGCCTTTCTGGTTGAGATTATTAGTGGTCCTATTCTCTTTTTGCAGATCCTGCACAAAATCCACCACTGAAATGAATGGGTTGTTGTGTAGGAGAAAGGTGTTTGGCAGAAGATTTTTAAGAGGCTGGCTTGTTAGCCATCTATCCAGCCAAAATGCAATTTGTCTCCCACTACCCAATCTAAAGGATATGCTGGAAAAGAAAAGAGATCTTAATTTGAAGAAGCTTCAACATGAGGGGGATGCCCTTTGAAGATTGTCGTTGCTTAGTTGACTTGGAGCTTTTCTGGTGAGATGGAGTTTTTGAATGATTTTCCTCCAAATTCTATCATTCTCTTGAAAATATCTCCACCATCTTTTGAGGAGAAGACGTTTGTTTTGTAATTTCAAATCTATAACTCCCAATCCTCCAAATTCTTTAGGTCGGCATACTTATGACCAACTGACCAAACAATTCCCTCCCGAGCATGCTTTGCTTCCTCACCACACAAAGTTTCTCCTCTTCTTGTCTATTTCCTTGATCACCTTGGCTGGTATTGATAATGATGACATCCAATATAAAGGTATGGCACTGAGAACAAAGTTAACCAATTCAATTCTACCTGCTATGGTTAATACCTTCCCCTTCCATGCTGCCAGCTTCTTGTCAATTTTTTCTAGAAGGGAGTTCCATTCTGTGGTGTCGTTCTCGGTTCTCTGTGATGAAGAGGGAATCCAAGATATTTGATAGGAAATTGAGTCACTGTACAACCAATTAACTTGGCATACCAATTGCTTGTATAGTCATCAATGGCAATTCCAATCATAGAGGACTTTTCGAAGTTTATCTTCAAACCTAAGAGAAGTTCAAAAGAGTATATAATCAACTTGAGATTGGCTGCATGTTTTTTGCTGGCATTATAGAAAATGAGCGTGTCATCTGCGAACTGTAAGCTGTGAATATCTTCCATGACTTCTTTTGATCCTATGCCAGCAATCAGGTCATTTGCCGCAGCTGTTTCGAGCATTCTTTCTAAGACGTGCAACAATGATGAACAACATAGGTGACAATGGATCACCCTATTTGAGGCCTTTTCTAGCCATAATCTATTTGCTTGGTTCACCGTTAATGATGAGAGCCATTCTACTGGTCTCCAGGCTATTCTTGATCCAATTACACCATTTTGGTCCAAATCCTCTTATTTTCATTAGAGATAAAAGGAAGTTCCAGTTGATATTATCAAAAGCCTTCTCAAAATCTATTTTATAGAGCAGCCCTTTTGATCTTGATCTCTTATAGAAGGAGATGATCTCTGATGCGTTCAGGTAGCAATCATCTATTTGTCTTCCTTCTATAAATGCAGACTGGTTTGGTGAGGCTAATGAATCCTGAAGTTTTGATAGCCTTAGACTGAGTGTCTTTGAGAAAATTTTTAATAATCCATTGAGCAGACAAATTGGGATATAATCCTTCACTCATAGATTTTCTTCCTTCTTCGGTACGATAACAATATAAGAATAGTTTAGTCTGTGAAGATTAATGGTTCCTGTGTAAATCCCTTTGAACAGCTCACAAACCTCCCCTTTAATGATTATTGATGCACACAAATGCGCACATGCAAAGCGCACACACATGCATACATGTGCAAATGCATGCTGGCATGCACACGTGCGTGCTCATACACATCTTTTTAGTTTACTTCTGGCTCTATCTAGGCAAATTGACTTGCTTTATATTCCTATTTGTTATCTTACTGTTCTTTTTGCTTAAGTCTTGAAAACTGAAACCAGTATAAATTGCAGTTGTTCAAATATATCTATAATATATTGGAAGTACTATGTCATAAGTATGTAAACAGGCTGCTATGTTCGAAATCCTATTTCTTGTATGATAAATTTTTGCATGGTATTTTTAAAATTTCTTCTAATTCATTGGATCTAGACCTATTTTCTGAAATCTGATGTCAAAATAATTGGGTATTTTTAGGATGCTGCTCGTGCTTGTTATGGGCCTAAGCATGTTGAGGTTGCACATGAGCGCATGGCTATCCAAACTCTTCTGATCACAGATAGTCTTTTTAAGTAAGCATTTATTTTATTTTAGCTAAGTGAACCTCCATCTATAAAATTATTGGCTTTTGAATCTATTTTACATGTTCCCTTGCAATTGTAGTGTTAAACTGTACTTTAGAAATGTGGGGTTTGGTAAACTCTTTCGAGCTTCAGTCTGATTCAATGCTATACATTTAGTGTACTATTCAAAATCAAATGAAGAATATTAATATTTATAGGCTTTTCCAATGAAACAAATTAGGCAACTACATTATTACTTTTTTCACTATAATTTTCTCCCTCATGTTTTTTATTTAGAGGTGGTAATGTATCAGGTCATGTTGGGCTTGGGTAGGAACAAATTCAAGTTGAGTCAAAAAAACCCCTCAACCGATACACAACCAATTTATTATCAGGTTGTGAAGAATAAACTCATGCCTAGCCCAATCTTTATATGGACCTAAACTTAGCGGAGTCGAATAGCTAGAAGCTCGAGCTCGACTTGACTCAAAATACCCGAACTCAAAACTCGGCTCGAGATCGACCGAGCCTTAATATCCCAAGCTCGAACTTGGCTCGATAAAAAATAGGTAGAGATTGACTCGACTTGAATATCAACCGAGTTATACTCGAGCTCGAAGTCGAGTTTTAGCCTACTAATAATATATGTATTAATATATAATATTATAAATAAAAATAATATTATTAAAAATATATATAAATTCGAGTAGGCTCGCGAGCTTTTGAGCCGAGTATCCTGCTATTCGAGCTCAATAATAATCGATCGAGTCGAGCATGAGTAGCTCGACTCGTTTGCACCCCTACCTAAACCAACTAGCCTATCCATTTTTTTGCATGGACCTGTACCTGAGAAATAAACACAAACTAGGGCTAGAAAGAGGGGATCTATGGTTAAATGTCTAGAAAAAGTTTGTATTGGGTTTGAAAACTTGATCCCTCTAGATTCCAACTTCCAACCTCATTTGAAAATGATGGAAGAAAGATGAGTAAACCCATAGTTTGTTACCTATCCTTCTGATAAATCTCTTTTAAGTCGGGACTCTTTACTATATTGTAAACAAGTCCCTACCGCCTCTATTTCTCTTAGCATCATCTTTTCTGCTATGTAAAATAAGGGCCATTTTTCTTCAAACCAATGTAAACTCAAGGTTCATTGAACCGTACTGCTGCTCATATCGATTGACGACCCGCACAGGCGCACAGTATGGTATGAGTTGTACCATGCCATGCCGGGATGTATCGAATTTTATTTTTTCAATTTTGAACTGAAATTGGCAAATAGTTTGTAGGCCTCACTTTTTTGTTGATTTCGAATTGAAATCGGCACATGGTTTGCCGACTTCACTTAATTGAAATTAGCAATCCTGATCCACGAGCCTAGAAGGCTTTCAAGCCCTCTCTCTCTCTCTTCCCCCCCTCTCTCTCTTCCGCTCTTTCCATCCCTCTCTTCTTCCAGAGGCGTGGTAAGGGTCCATTTTGAATTGAATGAATGAAATGTTCTCGTAACCGACCGGTCCGATCCGGTGCACCTCAAACCGGACAATTTGGCATAGTTCAACAGATCTTGCTCAATAATTTGTTTTGTCAGTAGAAATTAAGATTTGGCCAAGATGTCAACATAAAATAGCCATTGAAATCAAGGGGAATAAAACTTTCAGTCAACAGAGATTACACATAAAGCATCAGTCAATCTAGGGGATGGACCTCAATGTTCCCTATTGAATATATGTCACAAAAAACTTGTTGAGTCAGCTTGGTATTTGTGAAGAAAGGAAATAATTCTAACCCTTTATTTAGTAAAAAAATGATCATACAGGGATTAATTTAGATAATTGGCATGCATTGCGTTAGGCTGGCAATGCAGAATACCTTATCTGTAAGAAAAAAAGACTAATGGAGCTTTGTTTCACTAGTTTTCGGCAATGATGCGTGTCAAACTAAGCATCTATAGTTGCAACTTGCAAGCTTCTTGTCTGATAATATGGATTACAACTAGTGGGTTTTTCTTAATTTCGGCAGTCATAAATTTCTGGTCTTGAAGACTTCCATTATATTCTTCCGTTTATTATTTAATCATTTATTGTATGTGGTCCTTTATTGCTCACAAGTCCATGTTTCTTGACTATATATGGAGTAAGTTAATTGTTTTATTTCCAGAAATTCTGATGTATCAACAAGGCAAAAATACATTAAATTGGTTGAGTCAGTCAAAGATTCTGGTGGCACTGTTCACATATTTTCTTCGATGCATGTATCTGGAGAACGTGAGTATATTTTCCTATTTCTCCTTTTCTCTCACTATTGTTTCTTCAAGATATTCTGCAACCTCCAGGGGACAGATAGTGCTGTGAGAAAAGTTTAGTAGTTTCTTTCAGCATTATACTTTGAGAAGGCTCATTTAGGATTGAATGAACTTTAATGGAATCCATAGTGCGAACAGGGTGTTTTGCAGGTTATATAGATTGTTATAAGAAGCACAATTTCTTCAAATTTAATTTCCAAATTTGTGATCAAACAGAACTGGCACAACTGACTGGAATTGCTGCTATCCTTCGCTTTCCATTACCGGATTTGGAAGACATTGAGATGTGATGGATCTCAGTATTGATTTTAAGAGATGGATGTCACATTCTTGCTCCCACCAGCAACTCTATACTCAGTTCAAAATCTTCCCAGCAATCAGCATCCAGCACACCGCTATGGAATGAAAATAACTTTTATAGATATGCCATCAATGTTTATCTTCAACTCTGAAATAGTGGAGAGTAGTGTAAAGAAAGCAACCCATGCTATTCTGCTTGTGTACTCACTATGTGGCTAAATCAGAAAATGCATTCTCATGCTAACAGCTAGAGAAGAACTATGGCGCCACCTTTGTGCATTTTTTTTTTTTTAAACTTTTATTGAAGATGGGTGGTTTGAGTGATTTCCTATATTTACAATTTCAGCTTGAAGGAGAATCCTGCACTTGGTTCAATTTCTTTACAGTAAGCTTCGTTAGGGTTTCAAAATGGACATAAAGCTTTCAAAATTTATTACAGGCGCACAAGGTACATTTGCATTACACTTTCGATATACAAGCTGACCTATTGGTATTAACAATCTGCTGTAGTTCCTATGGTATCTGTGATTGCCAGCTACAATCTCCTTTGAGAGTAGCCGCAAAAGCTGCCAGCCTACCTGCTGCTTGACTCATTGGTGATAAGTTGTGGTGTGGGTCAGCCAGAACACATGGTCTTCTAGCCAACAGCCACATGTCTGCAAGAGAGGGTAGAGGGAGACATCCCAGAGGAAATCCATGCTGGCTCCAGCAAAGGACCGTCATCACGAAGTTACCTAGTTAGATAACTGTTGCCGGAACCAAGAATTCACCTGCTTTAAGGCTGCCATGGGCATGGTGTTCTCCGAGCAGGGGGGTGCTGATGCAGTAAAAGTTTTCAAATGGAGGTCGATGAAGCAGTGTGGTAGTCGGTTAGGAGGTAGTGATATCTCCAGCAACCAAAGGTCTAGAAAAGGCATGGACGTTGTACTTCTGAACCGTGAATTCAGACAGGTCACCAAGATGTCCTCTCACACAAGATTGGTTTGGCAAAAGAAATTTTTTGTTGTTTAGATTTTCTAAGCTTTCCCACATAGGGCTTCTGTGGACACTAGGGACTCGGTTATTTTCCCTTCATTTTGAGAGGAGACTACCCCTTTTTCCTTAAAGTGGGCTAGGAAATTAACTAAAGGCTTCCTCAACTTTTTCTTTCAGCATTACTGGTGTCATTTCTCTCTGAATATTCCTGTCCGGATGTTTAACAAACTAGCTGAAATTATAATATCATTCTGACAATCAGGTAGGTACTGGAGAAACTTGGTGGCTGTACAGATATCATTTATTTACTGTGTTATGACTAGAGCATACAAAGGCATCTAACCAAAAAGGGGCCTTTGTTTTCTCCTCTGCTTGGTTAATCGAGCCTTGTTGCACTAGAATTAGACAGCTCAAGCCAATTTGGTCCTGTTGTCTTTAACATTGCTCTGTGTCAGAAAAGCCAGACGGTAAACAGTTCACAGTGTCCAACCCAGCAGGTCGACCAAGCACTGATATTCACAATAAATTAAAGGAATCAGGCAATATTTTTAGCTGTTACTGTAAATGATGTACATAAATAATTGGAATGCTTACATACGAAATGAAAGATCCCAGCTCTTATATGCTTCAAACAGAAACTGATATATCTGCCAACCATTTCTGAAGCCGGTAATGCACCTCGAAACCCATTGCTTGATTTGCTTCCAGTGATGCTTCTTTTCCTTCTTTTTGGTAAGATATCTTGCCAGTTTCAGTCCTAAAAACATCATTTGCCGTCTAGCATCTTCTTGTTGGGAGAAGGAAAGCATTCTTTGGGTTGCCCAAACAATTCATTTGAAAACGGAGAGGATGCACTATTTGGCTTCAATTTTGCCCAATAAATGAAAAGCCTAACAGTTTTCCTGTGAGCCTTCACACTGAAGAAATTCATGGGCACTGAAATTTGTACCCTCAGTAGCTGCCTCATCTGGCAGTGGCAGTTGCTTGTCCAGCATAATACTGCAAGCAGTGGCCAAGTATGTGTAATTGTTGCAGCGCTTCTCGGTTGAAAACAAATAACCCAGACACCTGAATCATGTGAATTATATGGCTTCACTGATAATTTTGAAATTTCACTCCCGTCGTTGATTGCGATAAATGATACAGCATGGATGCAGTTAAGAGAATGTGCAAGAAATAATACCATGCTTTGAGTGACTAGTGTTCTCTACCATCTGAAATGTCCAATTTCCTTCTGCTTTTCCTTGTTGGAACATTGGAAAGATCCAACCATTCCTTGCAGAAGTACAGCATCAGTATGATCGACAAAAGAAGTTTGGTAGGGCATTCTAGCTAGCAAATTGACACGCCATGGCCGGTAGGTGAGCTTATTGTTAGGTGACACTTGCTCCATTCTAGACATGCGAAAATATGTCGGCAGGTGAGCTTACATGGTTTGCATGTTAAAGTGAAGCATATTAACCTGCCTCTTGCATCACCTTATTGTTGATTTCTCTTAAGTAATGGATCTAAAGGAGAGTTTATTGAGCTGCATAACAAGCTCAGAAGCTAATAGCTCACATTGGTGGTAGCATTTCATGGGACAACTTTTTGGGGTCTTCTGAGTGACAAGAGACAACTAGGCCACTTGTCTTTTATTTTTGTTTTTTAAGTAGGCCACTTGTTTGGTCAATAGTCACTGCAGCACTGTTACATCCACCACCCAAAGAGCACAAAGTTCTCCTTTTGGCTGCATTATAGCATTTCCATAGTCAGGAAATATTTTGTGATTTTTGTCTTTAGCTAAGTGGATTGACCCTCTCTCTCACAGACTCCAACAGTTACCCTGATCAATGGTTTAGTTGGGCGAGGTTCAGGGTTCCAATCCATGCTTTTGAGTGAACAGGATTTGACTAAAGCAGTGTCCAAATGTATCAAAATTGTGGCATGTAGCAATTCATATAGCAATTTCCTACTAGAAATAATCCATTATAGTTCATGATATATAAAAAAGCAACTTCCTACCGAAAGTAGTCCACATTGTAGTCCATGATATCTTCAAGATTGCTTCTAATAACACAGAAATTTTAGAACATAGTTGTTTTTTTCCTCCAGCAAAAGGTGGAATATTTTGTTTCTGTTTATGAAATGAAAAAGAATGATGACAATTGAAGGACTAAACACAGAAAGCTACAAACAAACAATTCCACTCCCCCATTGGCAGTCCATGGAACAAAATCGTGTAGCAGAATGATTAGCTCTATTGCAAATCACAATTCACCATTTCATCACTTGATTATCATAGGTGTACTCTGAAAAATTTGAAGAAATCTCAAATTTACATGTCTGTTAAATGATAAAAAAATAACTCTGAAACTCTATCAATTGTATTTAAGCTAGATCAAGGAATAAGTAGGAAGGGGAAAATTTCAGAACATGACTCATGACATGGACATCATCTTTCTTCTCTACGAGATCTTTCTATAGATTCCTGAACCGTGGGGGAATGACTTACCCTTGTGCTTTAGCCCTTGGAAAGTCAAGGCCCCAATGAAGGATAAATAGTTTGTGTGTCTAGCTATCAAAAACAGGAGACACACTAAGAAAAGATGACCAGTATGAATGGGATTTGCTCTTTCCGACAATTCTCAGGAAACCATCGATACTCTCTTGTTGCTGTGTCCATTTATGAAGCAACTCTGATCGATATTGTTGAAAACATTGGAAGTAAGAGGTAGACTGGGCTCCTTTCTTAAATCCCTTTGGTTGATGGAAAGAAAGCTAAGTAGGATATGGGATAATTTGGTTAGAAAGGACTCAAGGAATCTTCCTGAACAAATGATCCACTACGAAGGCTATTTTGTCCTCTTTCTTTATTCTTCCATCCCATTGGGACTCCATTATTTAGGGATGATACTAAACTTCACATACTATCTTCCCTCATTGGCCCTTGGTATAATATTTCTCCTCCAACAAATTTTTGTGGTCTCTGCCCTCCCTCTTTTCCTTCCAAGGAAAAAGAGACTCAGATGGAATTCCATCTTGTTTCTACTAAAGAAATGTAACCAAGACACAAAAGAATGATGAAAGATTAAAGGACTAAAACCACAGCTACTGAAAGAAACATAATTTTTTCACTCTTCAATAACCTATGAAACAAAATCATGTAGCATATTGATTAGCTTCATATTGAGCCATTTCATTGTTGGATACAAAAACTGAAATCTCACTCTTACATGCATGTTGAGGTTTAACAAGTTAGCTTAAATAAATCTCAAGGAACACTGCAGCAGTTCTGGATAAGATCATGGGCAGCATCACTGTCTACCTTGTTGGATTCCATTGCATGAGGCCACCATCTTCTGAATCCACAGCCTTCCCCACTAAGACCAGGGACTGGATTTGGAAAAAGGTCAAATGGAGCCCCAAAAGTAGCACAATGGATTCAATGGTAAAGTCCAGAAAGTGGATTTGGGTAAAGGTCAAATAGAGCCCCAAAAGAAGCACATGCACTTGACTTTGCCAACATGCAACAATGTAGAACCTCTCCCTTCCCCACACTTGGAATTCCCACATCTTTGTGGGTAGGCTCCATCCCTTAATTTCTATTTAGTTCTAGTTCTGCAGTGGCAAGACCTCTCACCAGAATGCTGGTAGCCAAAAGAATATGCTTACACACTGAAGCAGTGGCCAGGGAAGCAGATGGTTGGTCTTTCACATCACCTCATGTAGATTAGGAGAGGTGGGGGTGCACCATTGAGAAGGTCCAAATGCACTAGTGAATTATTTATGTTGTGTGTTTGCTGGGGTTCCTTTTACCTTTAACCCTTGGGCTTCTTATTTATATGTAGGAGGCAAGGGGTCACTTAGGCAAAGGGCATCCAGGTGAAGGAGAGATCATCAAGGCTAATGGGAGAAGAGAGAGAGTACAGCCTCACTCTCATGATGGTGGGGTGATGGAGAGCTGTACCCTCTCCCTTCTTCTCTTGGCTTTTGATGAAGGCAATATGTCAGTATTGCATGGCATTGTTGTTCTTAATTTTCTTTCGTTAGATATCTATCTTTCGACTCCTGCATGAATATAAATGAAACAAGCAAGCTGTTGCTCTGTTTTTTGGTCTCACCAGCTTTGATGAGCTTCAACCCATATTGTGATTGTTCGCGATTGTTTACAGCTTATATCACAACACTTACAATTTATGTTCATGTTCTCTTCTTTTCTTTTTTGGATTCCTTTTTTTTCTTTTTTTGGTTACTAAACAAAGAGCAGCTTATTTGTCTAGGTAAGATCAAGAGGGAATGGCTCTTCTCATTGTTGTTTTATTGGACCTTTAAAGGCCTCTTGAATAAGAAAATCAAGTGGCAAGTAAGTTAGATTTCTTTGAAGCACCTTTTATCCTGATTTTCATTTTTCTTTTTCAGTTTGAAAGTACTCATAATACTGGACCAGGATGGAGTGGATGGTTCCTCTGAACTTTTCTTTCTCCGAGGAGATGGATTGGAGCATATGATATACCCAAGGTTGGGGATCAGCATTTGGATGTATAGTAAAACATGGGTCATCATTTCAACATACGATGCATCCAGCCACCAAGTTGGCCATGTAGACAATGGTTTTGGCTTAGTGAATGGAAAAAATAATAAGTGTAATAGGCAAAGGAGGACGACCATCTCCAATGCCATGAAATCTACACTAGATTCTGGCGGTTAATCACCTTAGGTTCGTCTATCCCTCAAAATACCTCTTACACAAGATCAGCCTAATTTCCACCACTGAAGTCATGAACATGGATTCAATCTCTATCAATATAGTCCTTTGTTTATTTTATTCACTTCAAACAGAATCAGATGCATTTCTGGATATAAGTATATGAATAATGATGCTTTAATAGTTTCTTGTTTTCTGTAAGGCAAAATTCTTGTAACATAAGAGAATATTATGTCGAAAAATCTAGGGAATTTGTTTTAGTTCTGTATCGGCTAAACCATACTCTTTTCTTGGTTGCTATGGATTCAATATATAGGGAATACTCAACTTCCAAAAGTTCAGTGCAGGTTTAATGAAATAATTTTTCTTACTTTTGAGGAAAGAGTTTAATGAATGAGTACAAGAATGATATAATTCTTCCATGAGATGTTAATTAGGTGCAATCTTGGTGGTCTTTTTCTTCAATAAGAGTCAATCAAAATAAGTGTATCCTTCATTTCATGTCTTCACACAATGCCTAACATTTTAATGAACTTTGTTTAGGGATACCTTCATCCAGGCATCCCCCAAGAAAGGATGCAGTGGCAAAAAACAATTTGATGACAACCGGACTCCAAAAAAATCTTAGTAAAACTGAACTGGAGTACGGATATCTCAAACATGATGATACATTGCCGAAGCACAAAGCTTTCAACTTCTAGATTTTAGGAGGACACGACAGCAAGTTCAATTGCTCAATGTACCATTGACTTCTCATGCAAAGTATAAAAACCAAGGATTCAAACTTCACAGGTAAGGACATTTTTTTACTATTACACTAGGATTTGGAGAGCTAAGGAGGACCTTTCTAGCAGATTGTCTTTTCTTTATCTAGCTAAATAAAGGAGCTTAAACCTTTCATTTCATAGTTGTCGATATCTACTTTGCGTGAGGCAATTGATTTATCCATCATACGTCTATAACCTAATAGTGTGTCAAGCTTACCTGACATTTAGATTTTCTTGATGAACATAATGATGCTAGATATCACTTGACCTAATAAGGCCATTTCAAGTATTATATTGATTTTAAGTTTCTATAACATCCTTGAAACGACACTAACAAAATTTTCTTACTCAGAAGAGCATTACTGTTATCATTAACTGTGGACATCGTAGCCATGCAGCCTTAAGATTTGAGATCTTCCCTATTAACAGATTTGAGAAGAGGCTGGATGGTTGGAGAGGTGCTTTTTTATCCATTGCTGGTCGTTCTACTTTGATTAATGTTCACCGAGTATCTTCTCCAGAGAGGTTCGGACATGATCGTGGGCTTCTCTTGCCTCTTGCCTAACAGCATTAAAAAAAAAAGAAAAGAAAAAAGAAAAATGCAAATATAAAGAGGAAGGGGGTCTAGGAGTTAAAAAAAAAAAAAAAAAAAAAAAAGCTGAAGTGAGTATGGCACCGCTGAGTAAAATGGTGTTGGTGCTATTTGACTGTGTGTTCTCCATGCAGGAAGATAATTAAGAGCATATAGACGGCAGAAGTGGCGGACCCAGGAGAAAGAAGCCCTTTCTGAAATGATTTAAACAACTTGTACTCACAAAAAAAAGAATAACCACTCATATTCTGATCCAAGATCATGCCTTAACCCATTCTAATTTGTTTCGACCCAAATAAAACTCCATCTTCATGAACCATTAGCAGGTAGGATCAGCCCAACTACTAGGCAATACAAGTTTGCATTTTGTACTGAAATGAAAGTTGCAAAGGTTTTGTGAATCACTTTTCTTTTGTCACGAGTAAAGCTCAAACCTCCACCTTTTTGGACCCAAGGTCCAGCGGCTAGGATTGGAGGAAATGTTGCACGTGCTCTCCTCAGCCATCAATTTAAGTTTTAGCGATTCCTATTTGCCAAGAATTAGGTCATTAGACGAGTCTGGTAACTGTTGACTATTACATCAACAAACTTCAATCAAAAGCAAATTTGGAGGTTTTGTTCCATTCCCTAATTTTATCACATTTGTAACAAGTGATGGGAGTCAGATTTGCATCAAGTGATTGCAGACGACACTTAAATTGCAACTACAAATAGCTCCAATCCAGCAATAAACTACAGAACTTCAACAACCGAAGAGACATTACATATTTAAAGAGCACCTGAGAAAATGTAGGAATGTACACATTAAAGGTGCACTGCTTTACCACATGAGCCTTTCAAAAAAAAAAAAAAAAGTGGAAGTAAGACAAATCATAATATAAAAAAAAGTCATCCAACAAGAGATTGGCAGAAAATTGACAAGAGCTTAGGGAGCGAATCTTATTCATTCCTCTGACGGTAAAATATGTCAGAATAACCAAACAACTTTAAGATGCCAATACACCCCCTGGTCGAATTTTCATTAATTGAAGTACAAGTGTGGGATGGGGAAAAAAGTCGAGTACTTTATGGTCAACATAAAATTGGAGTATACAACATTAAAGGCACGAAGAAATAAAATTAAGTATAAGCCTATAGTTTAAAAAGCATGATTTTAAGACACAGGGACAGAAAGGAAACAAAAGAAAACAAAAATAACAAACCAGACAAGAATATGATTTACATTCCATCCTAGAATTAGAAATAGGACCCTTTCACTGATCTGACCAGCCTATCTAGAGCTCTGCAAAAGGATGTCAGTCTAGTAGATAAAAATGAACTGAACAGCTAAACTTACAAGATGATGATAAGCTAAGTGAATTCATAGAAATTCACATGTGAAAAAGATTGTGGCTGCTAAGTCATCTATTCTGATAAAGGCATGCTGACAAAGCTACCATATGCATGAAGCTAGGAGAAGAACAAGTTCTCACCGACCAACAGGTTCTATGAGATGGTCCTTGGCAAAGCAAAAGCAAACTGAGAAAAAAAATAAGTAATTTTTCTTTTTCCTTTTTGGAGAAAGAATAACTTGTGACCATACTCCTAAGTGACGAATCCCCAAAAAAATAAAAATAGAGGGAAGCAAAATAGACTACGCAGCACATCTAAAGATACTGCAATCCTTGATACCATTCAATGCTAATCATATGGTCTTACAATAGTCAGAGTTAGAAAGCCAATTGGTAAAGAAACCATATGAGGATAACTCTTGATGAAAAACAATATAACTTAAGAGAAGTATATGATATGCAGAAATCAGGCTTTTGTATATTTTATTCCATTTTATTGTCCCACTCATCCTGAGCACAGCAAAAAGGAATAAATTGGGGAAAGCAACTACGAAAAATACAAGGGAAAAAATTTTGCCAGAAAGGAAACTTCCACAAAATCATATCAAGATAAACTTGTACATTGGCTTTATGCTGTCAAAATTTTTTGGACGTAAAGAAACAGACTGTAAGGGAACCCCTTTTTTCCTAAGGAGCCATAAGTCCTTCAATTGTATATAAAAGAGACTGTGCCCAGTCAGACCTGAATAATAACGTCTGTAGCGTCTGCATCACATCATAATCCGGATCCAGCTTACGCTGCCAGCCCTACAAAAAAAAAAAAAGAAAACCTACAATTTAATTAAATCTGTCCTGGAGAAATTTCTAATTGTGAGAAAAACCAACAAATTTCCAGTTCATCGGTCAGAGAAATATCAAATCAATTGAAACATGTCTTCTTATGCCTTGAAGAGGAGCCCAATGCCTGAAACTAGATTAAAAAAACCAAAACATTCACAGACCCAAGTTTGAGAACCAAAATTACATTCATTTTATCTATATACTATTTCAGCTTGGTATATGCATGACAGCAAAGAAAAAGGGCAGTCTACTGCACGAGGCTCCCGCCATTGCGGGGTCTGGGGAGGGTCAAATAATATGCAGCCTCATCCCCATGTGCCAAGAAGCTATTTCCGTGTTTCATACTCGTGACCTCCAAGTCACAGTTGAGCAGCCTAACATTTTCACCCTCTTTGCCTGACAAAAAAGAGCTGGTGCCAATTGGTATAAGCAATGAAATCGTTGGAGAACTTAGAACCATTTAAACAATACCAGGTCCTATAAGAGACAAATATATATCAAATATGTTTTAGAAGTCCTTTTCAGATAAAACTGAAATGCCAAAATAGTGCTCAATTGTATAGCCTCTTGTGGTATGTAACTAGTTTGTATGTAAGATATGATCACACAAAGTAAAACTCAATAAAACTAATGATTTATGGGTATGGAACTAATAGAATTATATGAACCACAAAACTATTAAATGCAAGGTGTTAGCTAGGTCATCTCAACTTCCCAATGTGTGTGAAGGCACAGACACCGAATTGGATTCTGTAAAAGAAAAATTTTGAACACTGTAATTAAAAAGCTCGCCTAAAACAGGATCTCAGAAAAGAGACATTTGAAATCTGATGATAAAAAAAGCTCACTTAAAACAAAGTCTACCTAATGCAATTAATTCAGGTGTTAGGAAACAGTCATGTTAAAGAAGGTTCCATACAGATCATTTGATGCTGGAATTATTTGGTTATTGCATCACTTTTTTCAGAAATTGAAATTCATAAATACTAGATATCCTAGATAGAAAGACAAGCCCAGATAGACATTAACCACCAATGATGCAAATGACCTTAACAAAAGAGATTACCTCAAGAACCAAAGTTGTGACCATTACAGTGCAAACATTGCCGTCGATGTTGACTTTATGGCGTCGGACTTGCTCAAGCAATTGGTGCATGCACTCAGCTGGGTGAACAGATTCACCTTCAGCAGTTCCCCAAAAGGTGAACGACTTCTCCACTTCCTGCTCACAGCATAACTGAAGATAAGTCTCAAAACAGGACTAATTTCACACACATGCATGCACACATATGCACAGTAAGAAAGTGATGCCGTAGAAGATGACAACTCATAAAAGCAATATATATCAAATCTCTTTCGCATTTCATCTGCAGACTGTAGTATTGGTTAATGACAAAGAAACAAGGATGCTATCTAAATCAAGAAGTTGAGTGCCATAGGCATGGGGAATAACAGCTATTGATCAGCATAGCATGCGCATAACCATGCTGTACTGACACATATGTCAAGCCATGCCAAAACACAAAAAAGAAAAAGAAAATGCATTAGAATTCCCTTTTGACTTGGTACTACATGACACCGAGTCGTATCAACATGCATCCAACCAACACTAGTCGGTACAAGCCATTTCTACTCAATACCGAGTGACATGCCTGGTACTCAGTCTCAGATCCCCACACCTTAACACCCCCCACACCCCCCCCCCCAAAACAAACCCTACAAAATCAACTATAAAGAAAGCACCTTCTCTAAGTGGTCAGGTAAACAATGATTAATGGTAAAAACTCAGAGGAAATTTTTTGAAGGCAATGACATTGATGTGCGATTATATAGAGTGTGGAGGCACAGAATACAAGCATTGCATGGATGACATTGTTAAAGTAGATGAGTTGTAAAATTAGGACTAACAAGCTGTGATGGAAAGGTCATATGTATTGTGTACCATAGATCAATGACATAGGAACATATCTTCTAAAGGGTTTTGTTATTGTTCATGTACATGAAACTAAGGTGGTGTTTTCTGACCTGCAATTAGGCAAGTTGCAAGTCAATTTGCTTCAAGTGGCTTGCCGGTGCACACTTGCAAACTTCTGGTTGCCTGGAAGCCACTTCAATTGCAAGCAACTGACTTGCAACTTTTGGCCCTTTTGCTGCAAATTTGGTTGTAATTGCACTTGCAGCCTCTCTGGTTAGTCTGACCTCCCACCCATCTCATCCTTGCAACTTTTGGCCCTTTTGCTGCAAATTTGGTTGTAATTGCACTTGCAGCCTCTCTGGTTAGTCTGACCTCCCACCCATCTCATCCTCTTCAAGCGCACATCCCTTCTATTAGTATAATAAACACTATATTAATATTTAATATATCAATATGACAATATGACACTACACTAATATTATATAGAAACACTAAGTCATATATTCATAATGTAATGCATTATATAACAATGATAAATGACATGCAGTATATTAATACTATTATATCGTATCATTAAAATAATGCATCTGTGGTGGTATCTTAAAGTAGATGGGCCTCTTAAAGTGGGCATCTTGGAAAGGAAAAGTCTCAGTCTCAAAGTTCAGATGATTTGTTGCTAGAATAGGGTGAGTTGAACTAGAAATAAAAGGTTTCGAAAGATAAGGTAATCAGTGCATTCTATTTTTTATGATCACTACAACAAGATGATTCAAAATGAAAAGGTGTTAGTGTTACAGGTTGGGGTGGTTGAAGACAAATTACTGCAACATAAGAGTCAGTGTGACTAGGATTCTTTTGCAGATAACTTTGCTTGAATCAAATTTCATTATTTATGCGCTTGTCAAGTGATAATAGTTCAGGTTCTTTAGCGAATGGCAGAGTAGTTCTACTGAGAAAGAATTCAGATGATAATATCTCATATCTATCTATACTCCAAATGCCTTAGACAATATAATATCACTTCATATGTTCAATGTACTCTCTAAAGGTAACCACATGGTCCCACATAGTTTCTTTATTGACAAGCAAATTGACTCTAGTACATTAATAATTTTCAAATTAATTTAATTAATCAAATAAATCCCATGTTTCTACAGGTTTATGAAAATTAAGTGGAATAAAAAGAGCCAAAGTACATAAATGGCCAGTATCAAACTGATAAAAGAATGGTATATAAAGCACTATTACAGGAGATGAATTTCATGCCCCTAATGAAACTAGGTTATAATCAACCAGTACCTCTACAAAAGCCTTTGGATTTGGACAATTTTGTTGTTTTGATAACCTCAGGGTGCACTCTGCTGCAGTACGGCCATCTCTAAGAGCAACAGCCTTGAAGAAGTCCAACAAATTTACACGATCATTGCTGGAAAGCTCAGCAGTCATGCCTACATCAAGGAAAACGACATGAGGCCTTGACTTAAAGAGCCCTTTATTTGTACGCTTGGATTGAGATACTCGAACGAGGATATTGCCAGGATGCATATCCGCATGTACAAAATTGTCCACCTGAAGAAAAATGGCAATTCAGAAATCTGCGATAACACAGAAGATGGATACCCCTATTTTACGATATCCATCAAGTCAAAAAGAGGATTCAGCATAAAAAAATGTTGTCCCTGGTGCAGAAAACATGAAAAGTACAAATATGCAAAGAGTTCAGTTGAAAGGGAAGCATGCTGAAAGATTGACAGAAATATAGTTAAAGGTAATAATCCTATGGTCGTATGATTAATGTGTTAAAATGAGATTGCATGCCTTACACTTTTTGTAAGCCTTCCTTATGATGTGCTTACAAGGCAAGCCCTTCACAATTTCAATTTGAAATTTCATAAAGAATGTGACAGGTATAAGAAGCTTTCAAGCTAAATTGCTCTTTGATAGGTAAACTTATTTCTAGGAAGGGAAGGCAGAAACTAGGCCTTATACCATTAAGATAGATCAGCTATGAAGCACAATTTTAAACCAAAAGGCACCAAAAAGGCTTTCCCAGAACTATTTATACAAAGCATGATATGCATGTATCTCCAGTTAAATCTATGACTTCACTTTCTAATTGAAAAGATATAAGAAAAATCTTAATAAAAGTAAATAAAAATATACCAGAAGCATCTTCAGGAGTGCATGGGTCCCGATGTGAGCAAGAGCACTTTTAAGTCGATCATGTCCTTCAAGCTCATCAACATAATGAGAAACACTTTCTCCATGCTCATATGTCTCCACCAAAACAGCAGGATGCACTAGTGGATAAAGAGGCTTTGGGAAAGAAACATCCTTCCACCTGCGGAAGTTGTAAATGAAACGGCTCAAATGGGCAGCTTCCCTAGCAAGATCAACTTGAGACATCATGAAAACCGCGAACTGTTGCACACTTTCATCCAGGCGCAACCACTTTAATGCAGGAATGAACATAGAGATTTTGGCCAGCACATTAATGATCGTGAAATCCCTCCTAATTGACTCGCCAACACCAGGATGTCTCACTTTTACAGCAACTACAACACGCTTGACCTGTTGACCAGGATATCGAAATCTCAAGAAAGCTCGATGTACCTGGGCAACACTTCCTGATGCCACAGGTTCCTCCTCAAAATTCTCGAAAACATCAGTGAGCTTGCGACTGAATGCTTTTTCAACGATTTTCTTTGTGTAGGCAAAGCTATGCGCAGGTGCTTTGCTGTGGAGCTTTGTCAACTCAGCACAAAGATCACCAGGGAAGAGATCTGGGCGTGTAGCTGCCCACTGACCCCATTTTATAAATGCAGGACCTGCTCTTTCTAAAGTACGATGCACAAGATGGAGCCATGTTTTCCTATACTGCATGCCAAAACTCTCTGCAAATGGAGCCATTACCATCATAGGCGAGAATAGAATTGCCAAATAGACTGCTCTTAGAAATAAAATAAAACACTCAAAAATTGAAAAAATTAAAGAAGTGAGATAAACATGGCCATCTTGTGCTCGTGTGTAAAGGGAATTCCTAGATGGAATGTACTCCCCATCTGCCCATGCTGTCTTACTCCATGCCATCTCTCCAGCAATAAATGCAAGGACACTGGGAACTAAATGAGATCTACAAACAGCCAAGCTCATGGCACAAGAAATCCTACTGACTGATGGAGAGGCAATTCCTCTATAAAAGCATATCATGGAAAGCCTTTTCCAAGCAACTTGGGCATGATGTCTCACGGAACTGCTGGCTGAAAGGAATGCTAGCTTCTTCACATGGCTGATCTCATTTAAGTTTTCTTTAGCTTTATAGAGTGTAAACGAAGTATTTTGTCTACTAGAAAACTTGTACTGTGAAAAGGCTCTGCATGATATAGATAAATCATCTGTAAAAGGTGATCTATGATTGTGAATTGTAGAACAGGCTGAACAGCGGGGTTTTGGATCCACTCGAAAAGAATACCCAATCCTCTTGATCATTCCAAAAGCCAAAAACCTGCAATTATAGAAAGGATATTAGCACCATATCATAGAACTTTAAGAATGTGTGAATATAATTACTAACTTGCACCAGAAAAATACAGTAAGTTACCATACAAGTAAAATGATACGTCCATTATGTTATCATACCTTGTTAACATCCCAATAAATAGATAAACAAAATAACACAAGATGTGTTGATGGTGATCAACAGAGTCAGAGCGCATTCTCAACTTGGATGTCTTACCATACACTCTCTACAGTCCATTCTGTTTTCAATCATGCAAAGGTAAAAAAAAAAAAATCTATTAAACACAAAATTGTATGTTTTTAAGCGTTTTGAATGCCGTAGATTGTGATTAAATATTTGAAAATCAAAATTGATTCTGCACTGGCTGGTGGTGATGATAGAAATAACACCACATTTAACCATAATTACTGCTATTGGACTGGTCACCGTGCCTGACTAATCTTGGCAAAGTGACAAATGGCTAATGAGAAGAACAGAGATGTGCAACGGGTTCTATCCAGGATATGCTTTGCTAAAATTAGAGATCTGAACCATGATGTATGGAGGTTGCATTATCATTATTAGCTTGGTAGGATCTGATCTTCCTGATGCCACCTCAATCTAATCAGTTAGATTAAACAAAGGGCATTAAAGTGAGAGTTGTATCATTTTCTTCGTAAAGCAGTCTGTGTCAGTATTTTAAGGACAAAGGTTTAGCAGTCAGAGCCCAGAGATGAAGACAGGGCACCTACACAAAGATTAATTTCATGAAGTATAAAATTACAGATCATGGTGCCAGAAAAGGTGTTTATATTTATTTATCAGAACCTGTGTCAAATTTTTATTTCTTAAATCACCATAGTCGATTAATCAAGTTCATGTGATCAAAGAACAACAGTGTAATGAAATTTGAACTTGATATGAAGTTGTTAAGAACCAAGAGAGCAAACAATTAGGACTCCATGGATCAAATTAGAAACTCAAACAAACTTTACCTCAAATATGGACTTCCTTCAGTCAAGAAAACCTGAGACTTGCTCTATAGTTAAGGGGGAAGAAGCTACTTTAGTCAAGTGGACCCTATGGTGTGCATGGTCTTGTTTAACTTTTATGAAGTTGAACTGCTATATGTAGTAAGGTATAGGCTACCTTGTGATTTCATGTCTTCATCCAAAATTGAGGAGATTCACTACAACACCGAAGAAACCTAGGAGCTTTCTCCAATATAATTCAGAATAGAATTCAGTTCAGACCAAAATCAAGAGGTCATTTCACTTTTGATTACCAAGAAATAGTTTTAAAAATATGTAATCTATAACTTTCAGATGATGTTGAGGCCAGCTGTAGTGTATTATGTGCTGAGAGCATACAAGATCATACAAAAAGATGAGTTGGCATGGAAGAAAATTATACATCATGTTGGTGTTCAGATGATCCTGGTAGAATTATATCTGGCTGGTTGATGGAGGAGAGATATGGAATGGATTATGTCTGCGATGCAGAGTGGTAGTAAAGAATAAGAGCGTACTTGAACAGCTGACATAAACCTGGGGTGTTAGGAATTATTCATGAATCAACATTTTAGACTCAAATATTTATCTGAATTTCGTTTTTGCGGAGCTCCTTTCATCTGCTAGTGAAGAACAGTGTCAGCAGTCAGAACTGCTGCCAGATTTAAACATCTGCAAGAATCTATGAACCAGTGGGGGTCATTTAGCACAGAAATGCTGAAAAAAATAAGGTGGAAGAGTAGAAGAAAGAATGAGAAGAAAAGTAAGGGAAAAACAAGAGAATAAGAAATGAGAAGGCCTGGGTCAGAGAAAATCACTCCAACATAAAAACTGTGTACTAGTCAATAATAATATCTGAAAAAGCCGGTTATTCAAACCAGCGTTTGCCATACCGTGCCAAACCGGCCGGTACACCCCGTATCGTACCGAACCGGCGGGGAACCGGCATGATTTGGCCGATAAATTCGGTACACCGGCGGTATGGAAGGAAAAAAGAGAGAAAGTGAGAAAGAGAGAGAGAGAAGGAGAGGGAGGGAGGTGGGAGCCGCCGGAGGCCGGCGGTGGCCGACTGCGGTTGTCGGAGGACTTCCGAGCCCCATATCGCCTAATAGGGCTTTCAAGAGAATGAGAAAGAGAGAGAGAGAGCGCTCGGAGGGGGGAGGGACCTACTGGACGGACGGCGCCTCCGTCGCGAGGCCCTCGATGGCTGGCAAGCTGACGCCGACGGCCTGAGGGCGGTGGCGCAGGCGAAGCCCCTCCGCGGCTCCGCCCCTTTCTTCTTTTTCAAAACAGATGGTCTGTTTCGATTTTTTTTTATTTTAAACTCATGAAGTCGGCAATGCAGTTGCCGACTTAATGAATTTTTTTAAAAAAAAATAAAAATCATGAAGCCGGCAAACTATTTGCCGGCTTCACTTAAAACTATCTTTTTTAAAAAAATCGCAAAACAGGGGCAACGCCCCTGTTTCACGCCCGTGGCGCCGCGCGCAAGGACTGCGCCCTCCGACGGCCAGCCGGAGGCCGTCCAGCAGCCCCACCGGCTCCTCCATCTTTTTCTTTCTTCCTCCTCTTTCTCTATTTCTCTCTCTTTCTCTCTTTTTCTTCTTCCGGTTCGGGTTGTCTTCGTCGGTTCGGTACGGTACGATACGAAACCGTACCGTCGGTCGGCCGATACAGCCGGCGGTACCGGTTCAGCATACCTTGACTCAGACCTTTAATAGGTTTAGCTAGTTATCAGACATGCCCCAATTAAATTTCCCAAATCAAGAAGTAAAATGGCCACTTAATTGACTACCAATAGGACCCAAAGAATAAGAAATTGATGGAAATCCTAAGTTGCCCTTACACATTTACACTAGACATTGGCACAAATCCAGATTTGATTAGATTTCCTTAAATTGTTGATTTGATTTGAAATCCCTATTTGATTAGGATTTTCTTAATTTGCTAATTTAATTTGATTTGACTATCCTTATTTACAGGATTCTATATTTATTTTGGGTATTTCCTTATTTTGTTAAGATGTGTTGCTTAATTTTGCTACTTTCCAATCGTGAGATTGTAAGCCTATAAATACAGGCTTGTAACATATCATTGAGACGTTTGATTGATTGAGAATTGAAGTAATTTACAAAAGTTTCTGCATATCTTCTTTGATTGTTCATCCTAAATTTCTTCTCTTCCCTATCATCTGTTTTCTTCCTCTTCTTCTGTTTTGGTTCGGCGTCAATTGGTATCAGAGCAAAACCGCGATCCACAATCGTTGTTTGCTTCACATAAATAACTCACCACCATTGCTGCCACAGAACTTTGGAACCCTTGCCGCCACTGGAATCGTCAATAGCCCTCACCATCGCCATCATCAATTTCGGAAGGTTTCCATCCTTCGTCACCAGAATCCAAGCCTCCACCGCTGATCATCGACTTATCTTCATCATCGCCATTCTTCGACTCTTGTTGCATCCGAAAGGCCCACACTCTTCTCTCTCTGCTATCGCCATTGCTCCTAAGGCTAATCCGAACTCAAGTCCAAATCTGTACTTGCAACCAGATCCGAATCCAACCTAGTTTAAATCTCCAGATTCGAATCCAACCGGACCAAGAAAAGAGAGAGAATCTATTTGCTGTCCATTCTGAGAATTTTGTAACTTCATCAATCTCTTTCAAGTACGCACTTTTGGGTCTTTAGAAACTCGGACACAAGGTACGCTTTCTCCATACTTAAAATCTGTAACTAGTTCCATATTAATTGGTAAACTAGCAAAAAATAGCAAAGGAGTCCAAGTAAACCACTAAAACCTATTTGCCTTTCCTTTTATTCAAAATCCTGCTTGCTTGCACCATATTCACTTAGATTTTTAGAATTTCTTCATTCTATTTTCTTGCATAAAAATAATTAACTTCTCACATATCACTTCACATAGTTGCAGTCATTAATTTCATGATTTTTTTGCAAGAATAACATAGCAGTTGGAGGATCATTACTCGTTGCAATTTGAGTTCAAAAACCAGCATTCATCTTTTTCACTCAAACTTCTCAAACCATACATTGCTGAGATTGAAATCACCATTACCATTCGAAACCTCTCCGACCCCAAGACGCATTGGACAAGCGGGTCAACACTCTTGAACATAAAGTTGATACATTCCTAACATCCATAGACTAATTTCGAGAAGAGATGATTAAACAATTTTCCTAATTACAAGTTGCTTTAGGTAAACATCATCCTGAGGGTAGCTCTCCAGTTTCCCTGAATGTTGAGCATGTTGGTAGCATAAGTAATAGACATAACCCCATAGGGACTTGAGATACTAACTCAAGCTTGCTACCTACTCCTATTCTTCCATTGCACCATGTTGGGACTCCTATTATTTGGGGGGGGGGGGGGGCACGATACATTAGGAGGAGATTTGCCCTTGCTACAAATCACCCTCAAGTTGCCTATCACAGATGACTCCCGCCTGAGTTAAGACACGTAGAAGAGGATGAACCTTATCTAGAGGATGATGTAGGAGCCTATCCCAAGCCTCGAAATTTTCATGCTAGGCACCATGATGGAAATCACGAGAGACCGCAAAGGCACTCCCCTCCTCGATACCACCACAATTAGTAGGGATAATATCCTGATAATTCAAGGGATATCACTAAGAGGATAAAGATTGAGGCCCCTAGTTTTAATGGCAAACTAGATCCCAATATCTTCTTAGACTGATTAGCAAATATGGAGGATTTCTTGGAGTGGTATGATATGACCGATAGTCAGCAAGCTCGTTGGCTCTGCCAAGCGGTATTGGCATGGAGTGCAGATGAACCTAGTACGTCTATGACGAGATTCTACAAACTCTTAAGTTGAAATGACAGAGAAATCGAGAGATAAGTATATCCCCACATATTATAGAGATGGAACAAATACTCATGCTTAGACAACTATCTTCCAGTATAACTGAATACTTGTCTAAGTTTGAGGAGCAACTCACCAGATGTGATATCGACGAGCAACCATGGATGTTAGTCACTCAATTTATCACTGGACTGAGGCCAAAAATTAAAAGAGAGGTTAGCCTTTATTCATCTGATTCTCTTGAGGAGGCCTATCACAAGGCCTTAAAAATTGAAAAGTTTCACAAGATGCCCACTCAGAGGTGCACAACTTCTCAAACCGGGGAGTCATCTCAATCTAGAGTCACTAGAAATCCTTTCTTTGGCCTCGTTGCTTCTAAGGGAAGTAACAGTCTCACTCAGAGGACCTCAGCATATCAGGATAGAGATGCCAGTGTTACCAACCCTCACTATAATATCTCTGACATTGAGTGCCATAACTATCATGATAAGGGTCATATCACAGCCCGATGTTCTCATCGTACTCTGATTTTAGATCATGACACTGAAAACCTATCAGCTGAGGATGACATCCAAGATTTTGATAAGCATGTCTTCGAGTACGAGGATGACGAGGAAGGACAAAGTAGTGATGACAAATTTTGTAGGATCGTGAGGTGTATTTTGTCTATCTCAATGAGCACAGATGAATGGAAGCGCACTTGCATTTTTCACATTTATATAAAATGTGGGGATGCAGTGTGCAAAGTCATTACTGATGGAGGGAGTTGTATGAATGTGCTTTTAAAGTCAACTCTTGGAAAGCTAAGTTGTAGTTTGAACCACACCCCCAACCATTCATAGTGGCAAGGATTGACAGGACTTCCGTACCAGTTACTGAACGATGTTTGGTTTCCCTACAGATGGATGATCACTCGGATAAAATCTAATATGACATCCTTCCTATGGATGTATCCCATGTCTTGTTAGGTCAACCTTGATTATATGATCTAAATGTCACTCATTATGGGCGAGATAACACTTATGTGTTGAGGTTTAAAGGTAAAACCATATGGCTTCAACCCACCAAACCCTCTAAGTTGGATAAGAAGATAGCACCTCGGACTCCAACACCCATTACCTCTTCACATGCTTCAAGTTCTCCTTCTAATGCACATGCTTCGAGTTTTTCCTCTCCTCAGCGAGTTGGAAAGAAATGCCTCTATCTTTTGACTCAGTGAATTTGAGAAAGAAGACAAAAAGTCAGACGTTTTAGCTTTAATAGCCAAAGAGGTTTTACAAGGGTCATCTCAGTTACGAGTTGACCTTCCTCCAAAGGTCAACTAGTTGTTGCATAAATTTAAAGATGTGACACCTGAGGAACTTCTTAGTGAGCTACCATCTATAAGGGATATACAGCATGCCTTTAATCTGGTCCCAGGATCCCAGCTGCCTAATTTGCCTTTTTATAGGATGAAGCCCAAAGAAATGATAGAGATCAATCGGCAAGTTGATAGCCTTTTGAAGAAAGACTTTGTTCAGCCTAGTCTTAGTCTCTGTATTGTTCCTGCTCTCTTGACTCCTAAAAAGGATGGCTCTTGACGAATGTAGATTGATAGCCAGGCTATCAATAAGATTACCATCAAGTAGAAGTTTTCCATCCCTAGGTTGGAAGACATGCTGGACTTTTTGGTCAAGGCTAAATGGTTCACCAAGATTGACCTATGCCAGGGATACCACCAGTCTGGATTAGACCAAGAGATGAGTGGAAGACAGCCTTCAAAAACCAAGATTGGTTGAATGAGTGGTTAGTTGTGCCCTTTGGATTATCTAATGCAAGAAATTCCGTACCGACCTGAACTGATCGATACACCCTGTATCGAGTCAGACAGACTGGGAATCAAGACGGTTCGATCGGAAAAAATGGTATACCGAAGGAGGGAGAGGAAAAGGGAAGGAGAGGGAGAGGGAAAGAGAGGAAGAGAGTGAGAGAACAGACACCGTCGAAGGCCGACAGTGGCCCGCTATAGCTGTTGGAGGGCCGCAAAAGCCTCTGTGGCTCAACTGTTATCCGATAGAACTTTTAAACAAGCGACAAAGAGAAAGAGAGAAAGAAAGAGGGAGAGCGACGTACCGAAAGGAAGCGCAGCCGTTGGAGGGGCCGTTGGAGTTTGCTAGATGACCACCGTGGCCACAGGATGGCGGAAACCACATGGACGGAGCCGCGGCCGTGGAACAAGGGCGACAGTCCTTGTTCCTTCTTTGTGTTTTTTTAAAAATAGCGATGAATGGTGAAGCCAGCAATCAATTTGCCGACTTCACTTAAATAAAACCGACAAATCCATTGCTGAGTTCACTTTTTGAGTTGTTTTTTAAAAAATAAAAAATAGTGAAGTCGACAAATGGTTTGCCAGCTTTATACTTTTTCGGATTTTTTTAAAAAAAATATCTGTGAAACAGGGGCATCGTCCCTGTTTCACACCAGTGATGCTGCACGTGTGGAGTGCACCGTCTGACAGCCAGTCAGAGGCTGCCCGACGGCTATCTCTTCTTTTCTTTTTCCCCCTCTCTATTTCTCTCTCTTTTTTCCTCCTCTCCATTCACTTCCTTTACGTGTGTCAGTTCGTGTTAGTCTGATCCGGTACAGACCCGTACCGATTCATACTACCGATCAGCCGGCACGGATTCTGGTATCAAGTCCACGAATCTTGATATAATGCTTCTAGCACTTTCATGAGGATTATGACTCAGATTTTAAAGCCATTTATAAACAGATTCTTGGTGGTATATTTTGATATCCTGAGCTATAATGAAACCAAAGAAGAGCATTTTGAGTCACATTCATTCGGTTTTTTTGACATTAAGAGTAGAAAAGTTATATGTCAATCTCAAAAAATACATTTTCATGCAGACTCAAGTTCTCTTCTTAGCATTCATCACGGCACAAGGCATTTCAGCTGACCCTGAGAAAGTGAGAGCTATTAGAGAGTGGCCCGAACCAAAGACTCTTTCTAAGATTCGTAGTTTTCATGAGTTAGCCACCTTTTATAGATGATTCATTAAAAATTTTAGTACCATTATGACTCCCATCATTGATAGCATGAAGAAAGGAGAGTTCAAATGGACTGACACTGCATGCACAGCCTTTAGAGAGATTCTACAAAAGATGATTGAGGCACCTGTTCTGAGTCATCCTGACTTTTTTAAACTCTTTGAGGTTGCTTGTGATGCATCTTGAGTAGGCATTAGAGGTGTTTTGAGTCAAGATGGACATCCAGTCGCATATTTCAACGAAAAACTCAATAAAGCTAAACAGAGGTATTCCACCTATGACAAGAAGTTTTATAATATTGTGTTGTCTCTAAGGTACTACTTATTACCTCAAGAATTTGTGTTGTACTCTAACCATCATGCACTCAAAGTACCTATACTCATAGAAAAAGTTGAGTGCCAGGCATGCCCGATGGACTGAGTTCCTCCAAAAGTACACATTTATCCTTAACCATCATCCAAGGGTTGAGAACAAGCCATCTGATGCACTTAGTCAGATGGTACATCTCTCGCATACTATGAGTACTGAGGTGGTAGTGTTTGAGAGATTGAAGAATATGCACACCACTTGTCCTAATTTTGGACTTATATACCATGAGATCATCAATGGTAATCATCGTGACCATGTAGATTCTCTCATCAAAGATGGTTATATATTTAGAGGTTTTAGGCTATACATTCTTTACACTTCATTTAGAGATTTTATTGTTTGGAAGTTGCATGCTAGTGGTCTCGTTGGTCATTTTGGATGTGATAAGACTATAGCCATGTCAGAGGATTGATTTTATTGACCTTTTTTAAAGAAAGATGTTATTCGGATTGTGTCCCATTGTCGCACTTATCAGTTAGCTAAGGCTAGAAAAACAAACACTAGTTTGTACATACCATCTTCTGTTCCACACACACCTTAGCAAGATCTTAGCATGGACTTTATTCTCGAATTGCCTAGGACTGTTAGATGTCATGATTCCATCTTAGTTGTTGTGGATAGATTTTTCAAGATGGCCCATTTCATACCTTGTGTGAAGACAACTGACACCTCACATGTCGCTAAGTTGTTCTTCCGCAAGATTGTTCGACCGTATGGCTTACCTTCTTCCATAGTGTCTGATAGGGATGTCAAGTTTGTTAGCTATTTTGGAAGACACTTTAGACGTTATTTGGGATAATATTGAAGTTTTCATCTGCTTTCCATCCCCAGACTAATGGACAGATTGACGTTGTTAATCATAATCCAGAGGATTTGCTTAGATGCCTTATGAAAAAAAAATAAGAAACTGGGACTTGTTATCTGCTGCTGAGTTTGCCTATAACAACTCTATTAATAAGTTCACTGGTAAATCTCTTTTTCAGATTGTCCATGGTTTAGCCCCTCGCCAACCCATTGACCTTGTGCCCTTACCCCATGATTTTCTTCCTTCTGAATCTGTAGAGTCCTTTGCTCACTATATTCGAGATCTTCACGCTGAAATCAAGCGTAAGATTGCAATGAGCAATGAGATTTATAAACTTATTACTGATGTTCACCACAAAAATCAGGATTTTAATGAGGATGATTATGTAATGGTGCATGTACGTCCTAAGCGCTACCTTAAACATTCTTTCAAGAAATTGCATGCTAGTCTCTAGACCTTTTCGTATCATTCGTAAATTGAGATCTAATGCTTATTTGCTTGATTTACCTTCTTATATGACTATTAGTCATGTTTCTAATGTGGAGAATTTATTTTCTTATCGAGGTACTTTCGAGCCTTTCAAAGTGTTTACAGGTATTCCTATAGGTGGAGGTCGAACTTCTTCTACACCTATCTATAAGCTTCCACTGGTTCATCGGTCAGCCCGAGAGTAGATTGAGAGTGTTATTGAGAATGAGATTGTTGGTTCGACACATTGTGGATTCCAGCACTACCTAGTGCACTGGAAGGGATGTCTATCTCTAATGCTACTTGGATTACTGAGGAGAAGTTTCGTCGTCTCGATCCTGATCTTTTGGAGTCATACTAATATCATAACTCGTTAGAGTCAAGTTCTTTTCAATCGGAGAGAAATGATGGAAATCTTAAGCCATCCTTACGCGTTTACACTAAGCATGGGCGCAAATACAGATTTGATTAGGATTTTCTTAAATTACTGATTTGATTTGAAATCTTGATTTGATTAGAATTTTCTTAATTTGCTGATTTGATTTGATTTAATTTTTCTTATTTACAGTATTCTATATTTATTTTGGATATTTCTTGTTTTGTTAAAATGTGTTGCTTAATTTTGCTACTTTCCAATTGAGAATTTTAAACCTATAAATACAAGCTTGTAAGATATCATTGGGATGTTTGATTGATTGAGAATTGAAATAATTTACAGAATTTCCTACCTATCTTCTCTGATCGCTCGTCCTAAATTTCTTCTCTTACCTTTGTTCTATCATCTGTCTTCTTCCTCTTCTTCTATTTTGGTTCGGCATCAAAAATATACCCCAAGCAACAGTCAATATGCAAGTACATGAATAGCACAAGTTGAAGAAAATAATGGAGATGACATTGAAATGAGTATGGTTTATTTCTCATTTTAACAATCCTTTTGGCTAGAATTTATTTCTTGTTTTAGGAATCTTATTGACAGTCGATCAAGTGACTTTTATTTCTTAGTTTGTGAATCCCAGTAGGGTAAGGTCACTAATTATTTTAACATATTGAAAGTCTTGCTTGCCAGCTATTATAGAGATTATTAATTGATTTGTTTGCAGTTTCTTCTCTGCATTCCCATGCTAGATTAGATTCTTGCTGTCAATCAGATCTCAGATTAGTTTTAAGACTTTTATACTGGCTAGCTGAAAGAAGATCCTGGAAAAAATGCATGAACTCTATAGTCTATATAAAAATTCAGATTGAAGAAATCCAACAATCTATTGGTGGTATCCTTGCAAAATTTGGAGAAATTAGATACAGGATAAATTGGATCAATGATCTGGAGAGAAAACCAGTTCGTGTGATGTGATGGGATTTTTGAAGTGTCTAGAGCAAGGTGAAACTGAAACATTCTCCTATTTCATTAGAAGGTAGGGTGTTGAATTCTCTGACAAAGAAAACAGTCTTCTAATTTTGTTCCATAAAGTTCAGGAAGCAACATGCTGAAATCATAAATCCTAGAAGACATGTTGAAGCTTTACAAAATCGAGGAAAACACCTTGGTTTTCAAATATGATATGCAGGTTGACTAACTTTTTATTCAAAGTCAGCAACAAGTGAACAACAAGTAAACCCAAATACAATCCAAGTCAGCACTAGGTTAAGTCCAATCAGTACCTGATAAAACCCAATTGCACTAATTTTTCAACCATGTGCTTCTTCAATAAATGTTTTAATGGATATGAAGAAGTGCTTAAGGGGGAAAAAACAGAAAAGAAAAAAAAAACTTCAAAGAAAGTGGTTGAGAATAAATTTTAGAAAAGCAGAAGTGACATACATGCCTTTTGCCCTATTTGGAAGGTGGAATGGTCAATTTGTGGATGAGAATGAAGGAGAGAAATTCATTATGATGGGTCCAGCTTGAGGTTTCTCTTGTGTCTAATTTTTGGGATAAGATGAATCATTTCTAAGATGATTCAAGTTATTCTAGAAAAATAGAAATTGCAGAATCAAGAGAAACCTAATCTCCTCCTTCCGCTGTCTTTCTGAGCAGGAGATCCCCCTAGTTGGGAGATACCATTGGACAATCCCTTCCATCATTCAAGAAGCTCCCTCATGTTTTGGGGTAGGCTCAAAAGAATGAAACCAAAGATTTGTGGGTAAAAAGAAAAATCAACAAAGATAACACCCAAAACAAATGAACGCTAGCACACAATGGCACCATAAACAATCAATTGACAGAACAGTATAAAGGCAAATGGCGCCACTATATAAAACAAAATCATACTGATTAAAATCTTGACAACGGTGACTTTGCACTCAAACAAGAGACAAATCGTTCTTTGAGGCTATGACACTGTTCGTTGTTTCATCTTCCTCTCACTCCAGAGTTAAGAAGTTCTTTCCATAACGTACTAATATATCCACTTCCATGGTCTTCACAAGCAAACATGATTGGGATAGAGAAACTGGTAATACATAAAGGACAATGAAAAGGAAGAACCATCTACTGAGCAGAAGAACAAAGTTTAGATTGAAAAATGTCTTCTCCTTCTTCTTTTTCTTTTTTTTTTTTTTTTTCAATGCTTGAAAAGAAGGCATTTTTACCAGGAGGCGAATAGTCCTGCTGATTGGATTGCCTCCTTTGTTGCAGAGGATTCGAGCAAGATTTTGTAGACCGATGCCCAGAGCACCCCTATTTCTTTTCATGATATTTTATTTTTTGACTTTTTTATTGTAGTCATACTAGAGTTACTAGACTATGATTGCTCCGCCTTATCACCAAAAAAAAAAAAAAAATGAAAGAAAGATTACATAGCGGTCATGGAAACAGCTTGCCTTCAACATAACTATAAAATGTCTGGCCAACTACCACTTTCAACATAAACAAGCTAGTTTTTAAAACTCATGTTTGATTCCACATGATGAAATAGCAACCAACTTGCTGACGATTCTTGACTTCGCATTATTCTTATATCCATTCCAGAATGACAGGACGCAAGAAATAGCAGGATAATGTCCATCTTGTAAAAAGAAATTTGGAACTGACCTTGCCATCAAGTTCTTCTCCAGAAACAACCTCCGATTCACCAACCAAACTCCCTCCAACTGTCAGCTTAAACCTCCAACGTAATGGGAAGGGCTGAAATAAGATGCAACATATCTTATTACAAAAGATTTCCAGTATTTAACACAAAACCAAATCAGGATATAAAAGTTTCTTCCATGATCTCCATATAGCTATCGCCTGCAAGAAAGAAGTAGGGGTTTTCGCTTTCTTCTCTCTTTCTCTGCAGGGCTCTTTTGTTCATCAAATGACGAAAACCTAAAATTTATATGTCGAAATCACGACGAACCTTTGCTTTCCTAATCAACAGCAACCTCCTCGATGGCGGAGCGGGCGGTTCCAGAATCGGAATCCTCGGGAAGCCATCAGAACTCCACCGACGAGGTATCGGGCGACATAAAAGATCTCAGAATGACGCCCACGCGCGTCCGAAAGAGAGGAAGGACGGAGAGGAGGAGGTGGATCGGATTCCTCCCTCCAAATAGGAGAAAGTAAAGGGCGAGCCGAGGAGGGAAACTGAGATCAAGAATTAGGGTTAGGGTTAGCGTTCCGAGAAAGAGGGAGGGAGAGATAGGAGGGAAGAGAGGAGCTGATCGGAAGAGAAACCCCGCGCGACGCGGGGAGCAATGTGGGAGGTAAGTTTGGGGGAGAGAGAGAGAGAGAGAGAGAGAGAGAGAGAGAGGCGGAAATTATCCGGGCGCCGTGAGTCCACGAGCTCGCGCGAGGATACGATATCCCCGTGGAGCGGCGAAGGCCGGTCAAAACGAGCGAGCGAGAGAGCGAGCCGGACGTCACGAGTTGGGCTTCAGGGTCAACGAGCTTTAGTTAAAATTAGCTCAGCTCTTTCATGTTCAGCTAAAGTACTAAATTAGGAGTAACAGACCTACGGATTTGAGATTTGTAGAAATATTAGCTTTATTTCTTTTTGTAGCAGCTGTTGCTTTTCAATTAATTTATCTAACTGAATTATCCTGATATAGTGCAAGATTGAAATTAACACGGATACATATTATGTATTACATGTGCTTAAATTAATCAATACGCTTGTTTTGTCCAGATACCTAGTCGGTGCATATGTGAACCAACTAGTGCAAATGCACAAATAGGTAGATGATTTTGTAGATAAAGAAGTGCTTTTTAAGTGTAACCGGCACATTTAGACCGATCAATGTATACATTAAGGGTGCATACTTCTTGATTACCCAACACATACATTCGAGAGTGTGATGGTGATTTAGTCAAGGTCAATTCAGTCAGGAAATTAAAAGAAAAAAAATGAGAGTGCATTTGGTTATACTTTTTTATTTTTGATTTTTGATTTTTAAAAAATATTTTTTATTTTTTTATTTTTGTTATTAAGTAAAAATAAAAAAGTAAAAAGAATGTTTGATAATTACATTGCTATAAAATAAAAAATAACGTTTGGGGACGGCAGGTGAAAATCTCAATTAGAGAGAAAGATTCAGAAAGAGAGAAAGAAGGAGGTTGGGAGCTCGACGAGGGAGAAAGATTCCGACTCTTTACTTTTTGGTTTAGCATTTTAAATGTACGGAAGCAAAAAAAAAAAAAAAAAACAGAAAAGCAAGTTTTGGAAAGCAAAAAAATTTTACTTTGCATATAAAGCAATTATTTTGATTTTTTTTATTTTTTTTATTTTTGCTTTTCACGGTGTTACTAAACATTGTTTTTTGATTTTTACTTTTTAAAAATTAAAAAATAAAAAAATACTTTTTTAATGGCGAACCAAATGCACCCCAAGAGTGCGTTTGGTTACATTTTTTTATTTTTGATTTTTAATTTTTAAAAAATATTTTTTATTTTTTTTATTTTTACTATTGAGTAAAAGTAAAAAAATAAAAAGTAACTATATTACTATAAAGCAAAAAATAATATTTAGGGATGACAGGTGAAGAGCTCGACGATGAAGAAGGGTTCGAGAAGAGAGGGAGAAGGGGGTGGAGAGATAAAGAGCTCGACAAGGGAGAAGTGTTCGAGCTCTTTATTTTTTGATTTGACGTTTTAGATGTGGGGAAGCAAAAAAAAGCAGAAAAATAAGTTTTGAAAAGCAAAAAATTTTTGTTTTGCATATAAAATAATTATTTTAATTTTTTTATTTTAATTTTTTACTTTTTATAGTGTTATCAAATATTATTTTTTAATTTTTATTTTTTTTAAAATTAAAAAATAAAAAAATATATTTTTTTAATAACTAACCAAATGCATCCTAAGTATTTTCATAGAACAAAATAAAAAAGTTGTTTTGCCATCTAAAAAATTTCCTGGGAAAAAAACCGTCGATATAGTTTGACCAATTGAAGAAGAAGGTCCTAATCTTCTTCACATGCTCCATCACCTTCCCTTGTCCACCTCAACCTTCCTCCATTGCACTTCATCATCCTTTATTGACTAGTTGCTAATAATAATTGGAACCACAAGTAGGTTTGGCCAATCATTATTCATATTTGGTCCCAATTTAGTTAAGGTAAGTTTGATTTGATTTTGAGACTATGGATTGGGTATGAGACAAAATACGACTCAACTGAGAAAACTGAGTTGGCCCTCTATTGTATATTTCTTGCTTAATATGTACCTGACTCAAGTCACTCAACTTATATGCTAACTGAGTTAAAATGGAACAAATATGGGATGATAGGACCATTTTCTATAATTTATGCAACTTAAAAATTTATGGATTTAAAATTCATAAACCTTTTGCCTTCCATCTATTTGCCATATTTAGATTTGTAGATTGGCCATCGAGTTGTTTTTTTTCTATGTTAAAGGTTTAATTGGAATTGAATTATGTTTTTGTTCAATAGCCTTAGTCATACAAATCCATGTTAACATATTTGTAAATATTTCTAAATTGTTTTTCATATTATGATTGGATATTTCAATTTCAATCATAATATGAACAACCATGTTGAGACCTTTTCAAATTTTTATTTATTCCGACTTATTCATACATCATTTAATAATGTGGTGGTTAGACCTTTTATTCTATCTACTAGTCCATCTATTGCCACGTGCATTATTGTCATATTTTGATTATTGGCACGTGCAAAGGCCATCAAAACCACTTATGTATTAAGTGTATGATACTTAAACCGTCTTGCTATCCTTATATCGCATGAATTTTATGCACTACTATAACACGCATCTCCTATCATGTTTTGTATGTCGGGCTCTAGTTCTCCATTGCAAACAGTGGATCTTAATTGCTAGTTTCCCCCTTTTGTACTGGAGAAAAAAAAAAAAGAAAGAAGAAGAAAGAAAACTATACTGCTAGTTCATGTATATTTTTCATGCAAATAGATTCATCTAATTGGACTCAAACAATTCAAATTTGTGTAATATCTCATACCATTGAGCTATTTATAAACTATTCTAATTTCCTTTTGTTTTAGATCTATTACACAATTGATGTTTTAGAAGCATCAAGATAAACAACTATTTGTTAAAAAAAATATTTTTGGTTTCAAACGGGGTATCCACGGTAAATAACTGTCTAACATACAGCTTGAAAAAAAAAAAGAGAAGAAAAAAAATCCAAACATATCAAAAAGATTGTTTGTCCAAAGAGTCAAATAAAAATACTAGGAATGGCTTTTTAGGAAGCAGATCCAACACCAAACATGCCCTCAAACCCCAAATTTTAGTGCAATATCCTTAGGATATGTAAATATTATCCTATAATATATATATATATATACATATGAAATTCTATAGAACAAAAAATCTTAATTAGTTTAGTGATTTGAACCTCCACCTTCTATCTCCCATGTCCCAGTTTTTCCTCTTTTTTTTTTTTCTTTTTCTCTCACTTTCAATTAATGTAATGTTATTAAATTTATTTTTATTTATTTATTTATTTATTTTAATTTATATATTGAACCCTCAAGGCGAAAATTCTGACTACGCCACTGCTTTTAGCCCTAGCTCAAGCATCACTCATAAGTCTAATTCGACCAGGTCCATATATTGGGCGACCCAATATAGACATAGCCTGTCCCTGGCCCTACCAGGAGATCTAAAGGTAGGGAAAGAAAAAGTTGAAACCAACCATTAGTTAACATATATGGTTTTATACTCCGTCCCATGGAACCATTCACTTTCCATGCAGATGGATGGAAGAAAGGTTGTATTTGGTAGCTGGCAATCTTTTCAGATTGTCGGCAATTTAATATGGGCCCATCATATTACTGCATTTGGTATGTTTTTTGAGTGGTATATGGATTGCCTTCAAGAGGAGTGGCTATCTAGATTACCATCGACTTGGTAATGTTGCAATAATTTTTTAGACGAAACTATCCTCAAAAAAATTATCGTGCCTTTTCTTCCCATGACGCTTTCCTTCTCTTCTCCCTTCACCCTCTAGCATCACAAGCCCTAGCCACCCAAACCTCCATCTCTTGCATCCCCTCAAGTCAAATCATCACCGTTTGGTCTGCTCTAGTCATCACCGGTGACCTCTTCCCATAGTGCCGGTAAGTAATCTTTTTTTCTTTCTTTCTGGTCACTATTTTTTTTCTTTTTTTTGGATGCATTGTCTCCATGAGCCCTAGTGCTTTTTTTTTGGGGGGGGATGGGTTGTCTTCATGAGCACTGATCGGTGGTGTGCATACCAACAAACCACCCTGAGCCGAGGGTGCTCGTACCGACAGGCGGTGGAGCTGGATGAGGCGGTAGTGGTGAAGCAAAAATTCAGTGCAGGGGCAAAATGGTAATTTTAAATTTTTTTCAAAATTACTATTTTACAGTGAAATTATTAATTAATCTCATTAATTAATATTAATTAACCCTACACTAGGATCTAAATATGATATAACAGCATGCATTTAAATTTAAAATTCAAATTTGAAACAGTAAACTTTTTACTGTACTGTGTTCAGAACACATCACCTTTTGCGGGTAGTCGATCACCGCAATCTGATCACCGTCGGAGGGCTCTGATCATCACGTCATAGCCACACTAGTGTCTGGCCTCTGCGGATCATCCACACGAAGCTCCCGTCTGATCGGCTCCTCACGAATGCTAGTTCGTGATTTCACCCTTTTGATGGCTGATATTGATCGAACTCCTTCGATCGATGTGTGCCGACTCCTCGGATGCTCCATATCATCTGTATGATTTGTTGAGAGGCTGATGGATCTCTTTCTGAAATTTGATGGACTCATGACACTCGTGGCACACCAATCTCACTTCCCGAACCCTAGGTAGAAACCCTAGGGTACACACCAAAAACCCTGCGCCCAATTTTCTTTCTTTTCTTTTTTTTTTTCTTTCGGAAGGTTTTGGACCTTCACCTCATGCACAAGGCTTCCTCACGTCCCACTTTCTTTCTCAGAATTTTTCTACGCACGCCCCAGCTCCCTATCTCTTTTAAAACAGTTCAAAACGTGTCTTATCCGCGTGAGAGGATAAAGACAAGTGGTTACACATTTGAATTCAAATCAAATTTGAATTCAAATGAAAACCAACTCATCCCTATCCACTTGTGGCATGAGAAGAGAAGGGCATGGACTCTTTGTGCGTGGAAAGGTTTCATGAGAAACTCTTTCTCGTGTGAATTATGTGGCGCACAAGATGGATAAGCTTGAAGGCAAAAGAGATAAGTTATCCATTCAAATTCAAACACGCTTTGAATTTGAATGGTTAACTAATCAGCTTTATCCATCCATATGGTGCACAAAAGTGGGCGTGAGAAGGGCATTGCGTGAGAAAAAATTCATGAGAAGTTTCTTCTCGTGAATTCAAATGGGCGCAGAGATTTAAGGTGGTGCACGGATTCAAATTCGAATGGTGGTTTGATCTTAATTGAACCAACCTAATCAAAATAGGTTAAGCACAATTAGACTAAATTAAATCCAACTTAATTAGACTTAATTAAGCTCAATAAAATATTAATCAAATCAGAAATTGACTAAGCCCAACCCCTGATCAAATCAGGGACCAAACCATCTCGACGATTAGGTCAACTCTTAACCTAATCGGGTCAAACCCAACTGAATCCAATTCAATTGGACTTGATCCAAAAATAATTACTCAATCAAATTGAGTTAATTAGTGATCAAATTACTAATAAAATCTCTCATAATTATTGAGTCCAAATCCGATGGGCAATCGGGTATCAAAGTTCATCAATATGAAACCTTGATCGAAGAGTTCAAATTTCAAATTCAAAATTTGAAATTCAAAATTTTGACCCCGGTACCCAAAATGTATGGAACTCATGATCAGAGAATCCTAATTCTCAATCATAGAGTCCCAGACACATAAGACTCATAATCAGCCATCAGATCAGAAAGGAATTTCTAATGTATGTGACCCCACAGGTTCGAACCTAAGTCGGTAGCATAGGAACCAATTCCTGTACTAATCGAAGTGATCATCTAGCAATGGTACCCGACGATCGGATAGGTCGAATAGTCACAATCGCAACATTCAGAACCTACGTGAATATGGTTACCGTATAATTCATCCCTTTTGACCCCTGTGTTTAGGATGACTCAGGGTTAAACTGTTAACCCTGATGAGATCATCCGAATCGTGCTCAACTCAATTAGTCCTGTGACTCCTCACTAGGACTACCCTGGCCAAGGTTTTACTAAATTGAAACAAGACTGTACACAGCTCCTAAACTGGAGTGGTCAATCCCATCTTGACACACGCACTGACAAGTCAAGTACTTGACTACACCCAGCAGCCTTCCGTCACTGAATTAGAAATTCGGGTAGTCCAGTGCCTAAGTGCAGTGAGTTGCTTGCAAGTCACTGTGGCGGTCTCAGGTCGGAGGGATATTTATATCCATATCCCATTGGAGCAAATCTTGACAGCAGAAATAGCTCCGGAGTCGGTCACGTTCAGTGCAGATGTACCATTACATCTCACCTGTATGCCATACCAGTATCTCCACACTCCTTGATTATGAGGACAACCAACTCATATGGCACACAACGACCTATGCTCGATAAACGTTGTCGTCCTTGGTAACAACGTATCATTTGGTCGCGAACAGGTTTAAGGACTAAGCGACAAATCTTCATTTGTCGAGTCTAAATAGTCCTAAGGACTTCACCACAACACAGGAGTTCATTAGAAGATGAAACATTTGTGATGAAAAAATACCAAAATAACTTTTATTTAATTATAATCCATGTACTAATACAAAAGGAGCACAACCATCAACAGGCTGACGATTGACTTTGGGACACTATTCCCAACAATCTTCCACTTGGCCTAAAGCCAATCGGTGCAGTATCTAATACCCATCTTCGACTTGTAGTCGTTGAACTCCTTCACCGCAATGGCTTTAGTGAATGGGTCGGTCAGGTTCTCCTTCCCATTGATCTTCTAAAGATCAACGTCACCTCGATCCACGATCTCCCGGATGAGATGGTAGCAGCGCAGAATATGCTTCGTCCGCTGGTGTGCCTTCGGTTCCTTCGCCTGAGCAATGGCTCCAGAGCTGTCACAGTAGAGCAAAACTGGACCAACAAAGGAAGGTACTACTCTGAGCTCGGTGATGAATTTTCTCAGCCACACCACTTCTTTGGCAGCATCTAATGCAGCAATATACTCTGCCTCGCATACTGAATCAGCCACAGTGTGCTGCTTAGAACTCTTCCAGCAGACAGCCCCACCATTAAGGGTAAAAATAAATCCTGACACATTCTTGCTGTCATCGCGATCAGACTGGAAACTAGAGTCTGTAAACCCTATAACTCTCAAGTCCGATTCACCATATACAAGCCACTGGTCTTTAGTATTTCTTAAATACTTCAGGATGATTTTAACAACCTTCCAGTGATTCTCCCCTGGATCAGATTGGTATCTACTCACTACCCCTAGTGAGTATGCCACATCTGGTCGTGTACATGTCATGGCGTACATGATAGATCCTACTGTCGAAGCATATGAAATCCTATCCATATGCTCTCTCTCTTGAGGTGTTGTCGGACAATTTCTTTTCGAGAGAGAAATTTCATGGCCTATCGATAGATAGCCTTTCTTGGAATTCTCCATGCTGAACCTTTTCAGCATAGTATCAATGTACGTGGACTGGGATAAGCCAAGTAACCTTTTGGATCTATCCCTATAGATCTTCATCCCTAGGATGTAGGAAGCTTCTCCCAGATCCTTCATGGAGAACTGTGACGACAGCCAAATCTTTATTCCCTATAATGCAGGGACATCATTTTCGATTAAGAGAATATCATCCACATACAATACAAAAAATACTACTACTGGACCATTAGCCCACTTATAAATGCAGGGCTTTTCTCCGTTCTTAACGAAGCCATACGTTTTGATTGTCCTATCAAAACGTATGTTCCAACTCCGAGATGCCTGCTTAAGTCCATAAATGGATATTTGTAGCTTGCATACCTTAGACTCATCTGTGGATGTGAACCCTTCAGGTTGTATTATATACACCTCTTCGTCCAGCTCTCCATTTAGGAAAGCTGTCTTCACATCCATCTGCCAGATTTTATAGTCTAGATGGGCAGCTATCGCAAGCATAATCCGAATGGATTTAAGCATTGCCACAGGAGAAAACGTCTCGTCATAGTCTATACCATAACATTGACGATATCCCTTGGTAACCAGACGGGCTTTATAGGTCTCTACTTTTTCGTCTGCGCCCCTCTTCCTCTTGAAGACCCACTTACACCCTATGGGTTTCACTCCTTCGGGTGAGTCAACCAATGTCCACACATTATTGACCTTCATGGACTCCATTTCGGATTTCATGGCCTCTAGCCATTTTTCAGAGTCAGATCTCTACATTGCATCCATGTAGGTGATCGGATCCTCATCGTTTTCATCAAGTTCGACAGGATCGCCATCCCGGATCAAGAAACCATAGTATCTGTCCGGTTGATGTGGTACTCTACCAGACCACCTTAAGGGTGCATAATCAATGGGCTCCGGATCTGATCTAATCAAATCCGGTTCAGGTTCAGTAACATGTGTTGGTTTTTTCACCTGTCGAACTTCGTCAAGTTCGACCTTAGAGGCAACAGCTCCTTCACTAAGGAACTCCTTTTCTAAAAAGATTGTCTTAAGGCTGAGAAACACCTTTTGCTCATCAGCAAGGTAGAAATAATATCATTTGGTCTCTTTTGGGTACCCTATAAAATTACACTTGTCAGACCTAGGTCCAAGATTGTCTGTAATTAAATGTTTAATATAAGCCGGACACCCCCAAACCCTAAGGTGCAAGAGTACTGGCTTACGTCCTATCCATATCTCATATGGCGTTTTGGCTACAGACTTACTCGAAACTCTATTTAGAAGGTAACAAGCCGATTCGAGTGCATATCCCCAGAGGAAGATCGGCAGACCAGCAAACCCCATCATGGATCGAACCATGTCCAATAAGGTCCGATTCCTCCTTTCAGACACACCATTATGCTGTGGTGTTCCAGGAGGAGTCCACTGAAAGAGAATCTCATTCTCCCCTAGATATGTTAGAAACTCATTGGAAAGGTATTCACCTCCTCGATCAGATCGAAGAATTTTAATACACTTTTCAGTTTGTTTTTCTACCTCATTTCGAAATAGTTTGAACATTTCAAACGACTCCGACTTATGCTTCATTAAGTAGACATATCTATACCTCGATAGGTCGTCTGTGAAGGTTATGAAGTAGAAATATCTACCTCTTGCACTTGAGCTCATAAGTCCACATACATCAGAATGTACCAGACCCAAGAGTTCACTGGCTCGCTCATTTTTTCTAGTAAAAGGTGACTTGGTCATCTTTCCAAGAAGACAAGACTCACAGGTTGGAAGTGATTCACAATCACCAAGTTCAAGAATTTCTTCTTGAGCCAACCTGTTTATCATGTTCTTATTGATATGACCTAGCCTACAGTGCCAAAGGTAGACTTCTGACACATTATCTATCTAGGACGTTTACCAAAGTTTTGAACCACATTAACAGACTGTGATAGTAAGTAAATTTTATTATTTAATTGTCTAACAAATATTGTAACACCATTCAAAATGATATTGCAAATATTTTTTTTTATTAAAAAATCATAACCGTACATGGCCAAAAGGCCTACAGAAATAATATTTAATAAAAAGCTTGGACAATAGTGACATTCACTCAGAATTACATTACGAGAATTGATTACAAGACTCATGATTCCTAAAGCTAGAACTGAAACTTTGCTTCCATCTCCAACGTTCAGGAACCTCTCGCCTTCATCAAATCTCCTACTGACCTGCAGACCCTGCATCGAATTACAAATATGATAAGGGCTTCCGGTATCCAATACCCAGGCAGTAGTATCACAAATGAAAAAGTTGTAAGGAGTTATCATATAATTACCTTGCTTCTTCTTCGGCCTGTTCGGGTCCAGGGAGGCAATGTATTGAGGACAGTTCCTCTTCCAATGCCCCTGCTTCTTGCAAAAGAAGCACTCCGCCTGGCTCTGATCGGGCTTGCGCTTCTTGGTCTGACCCTATGCAACCGTCCCAGCATGAGGCTGCACCTTCTTGTTCTTCTTCTTCTTGTTCTTCTTCCCCTTCCCAAAGGGTCGACGACGAGAAGAAGACCCTCCCATTACATTCACCGACTCCTTATGGAGCTGGTGATCCTTCTCAAAGTTCTGCAGCAACCCCAACAACCCGTGGTAGTTTACTGCAGGCTTTGTCATTCGAAAATGAGTAAGGAATGGGAGGAAAGACTTGGGCAAAGAATTAAGGATCGCATCCTTACCGAGCTACTCATGCAGAGGAAAACCCAATTTGCTCAAGCGCTCAATCATCTCGATCATGTACAGTATATGATCAGTGACTGAGGCCCCATCCCTCATCCGAGCATTAAAAATGGCACAACTAGTTTTGTGCCTTTCAACGTCGTCAGACGTACCAAAGGAGTCGTTCAACATTTGAAGCATCTCCTGTGGCTGGGTGTTCTCAAACCTGCGGTTGAACTCGTCATTCATTGCTGCCAGCATAATACATCGGACGGTAGTGCGGTCATTGAGCCACTTCTAGTAAGTGTCTCGGATCGCCTTACTAGCGTTCGGAGCTGGCTCCTCAGGTGCTGGATCTATTACTACATAAAAGATCCGCTCATGCTCAAGGACGATTTTTAATTTTCGATACCAGCTATCGAAATTAGGTCCCATGAGCTTGTCATTATCTAATAATGACCGAAGCGACAGGGTAGTGGCCATAGCTATATAAAGGAAAATCAGACCTCTATTAGTACATAAATTAATACTAAAGACTTGAACTTTAGTCTAAAATTTTTTTCAATATTTTTACGAACTGGTAGCCTCAACCTCCAATTCGAAGAATTACTTTAATTCCTTAATGGGTACTAGAATCCACACAGACTACACACGAGCCCAACTTTGGTTGGTCAACCCATGTGCATCTATGGGTAGGTTCTTAACCAGTTGTTTCTCTAAATAATTTCTAGTAATTGATTTTACCCCAGAACCTAATCAGTAGGCTTTGGCCTCCATTGAAAAGATCTGGTTAGGTCCAACCATTAACATGACTTAATTTGGTGAATCAGACCAATAAATGATCAGGCCCGACTTTGGCTGGCCAACCTAACCACCATCAGAAAAACTCAACCAAATTATCATATTATGAATGATAATTCCATTAGCCAATGAGCACCAGGCCTTTGGGCCTCCAATGATCATTGAACTAATGGACTCATTATCACTCACTTAATGGGAGGCATTGACTTAGTTATCATTATAACTTAATCATTTTAGGGACCTAATAATTTTTGAGAATTTTATTAAAGGATAGTAGAGAAGAAATCATTCAGTCAATTTCAATCCTCCCACTGACTTCACCAAGTCAGATTAAAAAGGATTTAATTAAAGCTGGCATTAGGAGCACCTAAATCAGTCACACTGATTTACTTAATGATATGGGTGAGCTCTAATCACTAAGTGATCTAATCAAAATCTAACTTACCAGATTGGCCAGGTAAGTGAGATCAGTGGTGAGGATTTGCCATTAACTCGTCAATGATCGAATCAATGCGAGTAGCTCCCGCTTAAAAATCACTGGTCAAAACTATCGAACTTACCTTAGACACCAACCGGTTCATTAGTCTTAATTTTGATCAACTTAGTAAATAGGGCTCCACCGCGTAGCCATGAATTAAGTCCATCTTGATCTAGATAAAGACATGGACCCATTCAACTACAACTATTGAAGTTGAGTCTAGAGTATCCTTGACCTAATCTAATTTAACTTTTGATTAGATTTGATCAATTACTCTATTTAGTCTATTTTTAAGCTAACCTTAGGTCTAATCCAATTATGAACCTAATTCATCTAACCCATTGACCCACAAGTTTATGCAATTGTCTTAGGTCTTAATTCACAATTTTAGACCTACTAGACAACACTTAATTCTTTTAATTAAGTACTTGGGCTAATGGATCAGGGTTTGACATTTCGAAAATAATTTTTAAATTTTGAAAGATTTTATTTTCTGTTCACCAAATGTGTTGACTCATTTCACAAACGGATCAGCACAATTCATAAACAGCAATCCTATTGCTCATTTCATAACAAAAAATAACTCAAAATAAATCATAAATTTTTTTTTAGATCTAATCTAACACATTCATGATAAATTTTATAATTAAGTCCTTTCACTGCTTTATCGGCATGGGATATAATTGCATCGGCACCCCTACCGTCATAGGAGACCCCATCGAATGGAAAGAGAGGGCCTTTAAACTCTACTTTTCTCCTATGACCGGACAGCCATGGCAACCAACCCAATTAGATTACTTGCTATTTGGATCAAGTATATCTAAATATATCAATTTCAAAATTTAAATTTTGAATTTTAAATTTCAAATTTTAAATTTTAAATTTTAAATTTGAGATTTCAACCAAATTTCAAATTTCGAATTTTCAATCTTTGAATTTTAAATTTTGAATTTCAAATTTCAAATTTTGAATTTTGAATTTCAAATTTCAAATTTGAGATTTCAACCAAATTTTAAATTTCAAATTTTCAATCTTTGAATTTTAAATTTTGAATTTTGAATTTCAAATTTCAAATTTGAAATTTCAAACAAATTTTAAATTTTAAATTTCAAATTTTAAAATTTAAATTTCAAAATTTAAATTTCAAATTTTGAATTTCAAATTTGAACTTATAGATTACACTTTAATCTACGCATGCATATGTATATCATATTCTAGAACCATGCTCTGATACCATTTTGAAGCAAAAATTCAGTGCAGGGGCAAAATGATAATTTTAAAACTTTTCAAAATTACTATTTTACAGCAGAATTATTAATTAATCTCATTAATTAATACTAATTAACCCTACACTAGGATCTAAATATAATACAACAGCATGCATTTAAATTTAAAATTCAAATTTGAAATAGTAAAATTTTTACTGTACTGTGTTCAGAACACATCACCTTTTGCGGGTAGTCACCGCAATCTGATCACCATCGGAGAGCTCTGATCATCACGTCACAGCCATACTAGTGTCTAGCCTCTGTGGATCATCCACACGAAGCTCCCGTCTGATCGACTCCTCACGAATGCTAGTTCGTGATTTTATCCTTTTGATGGTTGATATTGATTGAACTCCTTCGATCGATGTGTGCCGACTCCTCGGATACTCCAGATCATCTGCACGATTGGTTGAGAGACTAATGGATCTCTTCCTAAAATTTGGTGGACTCACGACACTCGTGGCACACCAATCTCACTTCCCGAACCCTAGGTAGAAACCCTAGGGTACACACCAAAAACTCTGCACCCAATTTTCTTTCTTTTCTTTTTTTTTTTTTCTCTCGAAAGGTTTTGGACCTTCACCTCACATACAAGGCTTCCTCACGCCCCACTTTCTTTCTCAGAATTTTTTTACGCACGCTCCAGCTCCCTATCTCTTTTAAAACAGTTCAAAACGTGTCTTATCCGCGTGAGAGGATAAAGACAAGTGGTTACACATTTGAATTCAAATCAAATTTGAATTCAAATGAAAACCAACTCATCCCTATCCACTTGTGGCATGAGAAGAGAAGGGTGTGGACTCTTTGTGCGTGGAAAAATTTTATGAGAAACTCTTTCTCGTGTGAATTATGTGGCGCACAAGATGGATAAGCTTGAAGGCAAAAAAGATAAGTTATCCATTCAAATTCAAACATGCTTTGAATTTGAATGGTTAACTAATCAGCTTTATCCATCCATATGGTGCACAAAAGTGGGCGTGAGAAGGGCTTTGCGTGAGAAAATTCACGAGAAGTTTCTTCTCGTGAATTCAAATGGGCGCAGAGATTTAAGGTGGTGCAGGGATTCAAATTCGAATGGTGGTTTGATCTTAATTGAACCAACCTAATCAAAATAGGTTAAGCACAATTAGACTAAATTAAACCTAACTTAATTAGGCTTAATTAGGCTCAATAAAATTCTAATCAAATCAGAAATTGACTAAGCCCAATCCCTGATCAAATCAAGGACCAAACCATCTCGATGATTAGGTCAACTCTTAACCTAATCGGGTCAAACCCAACTGAATCCAATTCAATTGGACTTGATCCAAAAATAATTACTCAATCAAATTGAGTTAATTAGCGATCAAATCACTAATAAAATCTCTCATAATTATTGAGTCCAAATTCGATGGGCAATCGGATATCAAAGTCCATCAATATGAAATCTTGATCGAAGAGTTCAAATTTCAAATTCAAAATTTAAAATTCAAAATTTTGACCCCGATACCCAAAATGTATGGAACTCATGATCAGAGAATCCTAATTCTCAATCATAGAGTCCCAGACACATAAGACTCATAATCAGCCATCAGATCAGAAAGGAACCTCTAATGTGTGTGACCCCGCAGGTTCGAACCTAAGCCGGTAGCACAGGAACCAATTTCTGTACTAATCAAAGTGACCATCTAGCAATGGTATCCGACGATCGGATAGGTCGAATAGTCGCAATCGCAATATTCAGAACCTACGTGAATATGGTTAACGTATAATTCATCCCTTTTGACCCATGTATTTAGGACGACTCGAGGTTAAACTGTCGACCCTAATGAGATCATCCAAATCGTGCTCAACTCAATTAGTCCTGTGACTCCTCACTAGGACTACTCTGACCAAAATTTTGCTAAATTGAAATACGACTGTACACAGCTCCTAAACTGGAGTGGTCAATCCCATCTTGACACACGCACCGACAAGTCAAGTACTTGACTACACCCAGCAGCCTTCTGTCATTGAATTAGAAATTCAGGTAGTCCAGTGCCTAAGTACAGTGAGTTGCTTGCAAGTCACCGTGACGGTCTCAGGTCGGAGGGACATTTATATCCATATCCCATCGGAGCAAATCTTGACAGTAGAAATAGCTCCGGAGTCGGTCACGTTCAGTGCAGATGTACCATTACATCTCACCTGTATGCCATACCAGTGTCTCCATACTCCTTGATTATGAGGACAACCAACCCATATGGCACACAACGACCTATGCTCGATAAACGTTGTCGTCCTTGGTAACAACGTATCATTTGGTCACGAACAGATTTAAGGACTAAGCGACAAATCCTCCTTTGTCGAGTCTAAATAGTCCTAAGGACTTCACCACAATACAGGAGTTCATTAGAAGATGAAATATTTATGATGAAAAAATATCAAAATAACTTTTATTTATTTATAATTCATGTACTAATATAAAAAGAGTACAACCATCAACAGACTGACGATTGGCTTTGGGACACTATTTCCAACAAGTGGGGTGTGAGCTCAAGGATGCCCTGCTTTTACGGGTGGTGGACGAGACTCCAGTGAGGGTGGAGTTGAAGGTGGGGGATGCGGGCATGACAGAGGCAGGAGAAGAGGGTTGATGAGTGTGGTGAGGACAGGAAGGTCGGGAGAGACACCGTCCGTCAGTGTCAAGGAGGTGCAGATACGGGCGGGAGAAGGGGGAGGTCGATGAGGGCGGGAGGAGGGAGAGGTCAGGGGAGGTCGATGAGGGTGGGAGAAGGGGGAGGTCGGGAGAGATGCTGTCGACATTGAGGAGGGGAAGGAGAGGGTGTGTAGGGTTGCGGCTGCGACAGAGGTGGGAGAAAGGAAGGAGAAGTCGGAAGGTGGTTTTGTTGTTCGGATTGTGATGTTGGTGGGTTTTTTTGGGGGGGTTGGTAAAAGGGTGGGACCGTGGGAAGGATTTTGTTGTGGTCATGGAGATAGGGCCATGGGGATACTGGGATCGTAGAAGTTAGAAGAGAATGGGAGGTGAGATAAGAGGAAGGAGAAGGGAGGAATGATACTGATTTTTGTTGAGAGAGTTTTGCTGCATTCCTACAACTCAATAGCTATTGTTTGGACTCAATTTGTTTCATAATTTTTTTATTTATCTTTATATTTTAACATAAAATTTGCTGAAATATTTTTTTATGATAATACTATGATTTAGATAGATCAATTGCCAGAGGAGTTGCTTTCAAAATTATCATCTATCATTGCAATGTACATCAATCTTTATAGGGCCATTGTTTCGTTAACTGGTATATTATATACATATTATACTTATTTATTGATAAGAAGAATAAACAAGAGAAGAAGAATTGATCTTGGTGAGTATGATAGACACAAGATTAAAAAAATTAGTTTAAGGAGGATTATACTTGATTCTGAGTTGGAATGTATAGAAAATGCACGTATGGATAAGAGAAGTTTTCATGTATTATGTGATATGTTACAAACTACTGGGAGATTATCGAGTACCAAAAATATATATATTGAGGAGATGATTGCTATATTTTTACATATATATACTCATCATGCTAAGAATAGAGTAATTAAAAGATAATTTGTAAGAAGTGGAGAGACAATCAGTAGATAGTTTGCAGTTGTGTTGAAGTCTATTCTTTTTTACCATGAAATCTTGCTCAAGAAATCAGAGTCCATACCTGATAACTCAATGACTACAGATGAAAATGGTTTAAGATAATTTTTCTAATTAGATGGATAAATATTTGTTAATTTTAAATTATTTAAGAAACATCTTATAATAATAATAATATAATAATATAATAATAATATATTTATTTTGTTGTAGAATTGTCTAGGTGCTTTAGATGGGACATACATTAGATGCATTATCCTTAACATCAACAAGCCTAGATACAGAACAAGAAAATATGAAATAGCTATGAATGTTCTAGGAGTTTGCAGTCAAGATATGCAATTCATTTATATTTTACTTAGTTGGAAAAAATCAGTTGCAGATGGTAGAGTACTACGAGATGCTTTATCTAGAAGAAGAGGTTTAAAAATATCACAAGGTAATAGTTTTAGTTATTTGGAACGTGTTTTATTCATTTATATGTTAAACTTATTTTCTAACAAGATTTTTATTTATGTTAGATTTTTATTACTTGTGTGATGTTGGATATACAAATGCAGAAGGGTTTTTAACTCCATATAGAAGTCAATGATATTATTTGAATAGTGGAGACAAAACTATCAACTGACAATACCACAAAAATACTTTAACTATAGGCACTCATTTGCTAGAAATATCATTGAGTGATGCTTCGGATTTCTTAAAATGAGATTGGCGATTCTCAGAGAGAAGCCCTTCTATCCAGTAAATATGCAAGCAAAAATTATTAGTGCATGTGCTCTTATGCATAAGCATATTAGAAGAGAGATGTCAATTGATCCAATTGAGGATGAGGTGCCTGATATCCTTTCGACCGAAGAAAATGGCATTGAAGGATAAATAATTGATCATATTGAGAGTACAAATGCTTGGACTCAATTTAGGGATGACTTGGTGCAAGAAATGTGGGACCAATCCAGAGCTTGAAAAAATGCTCGATATTATTATAAATTTTGCTATGTATTTTGTATGTTGCATTACTATTTGATGTATTCGAGATTTTATTAATGTTTTGTATTTTAGAAGTTGTTTTTGGATTGTTTGTCTTACTATGAACCTTGTTATTATCATTTGAATTTTTTTTTTGCTGTTGTTGTCGTTTAGATTTGCAATATGAACATTTCTTGTCTTTTGTATTAAATAATCATCTTGTAGATATAGATGTTTCTTCAAGTCAAAGAAGGAACCAGGGGAAGAAGCATTAATGGAATGTGGAGCAAGATGCCATGCTAATTGAATGTATGCTTGATTTGAAGAATGATCCTATATGGAAGGGAGGAGGTGATCACTTCAAGTCTGGATTCTTACTCTAGTTGGAGAAGATGATAGCAAATAAGATATCTAATTGTGGCATCAAGACTCAGCCACACATCTATTCAAGGTTTAAGTTGTTGAAACAACAATATTATGCTATTTATGATATGTTGAACACATCAGGATTTGGATGGGATGATATAAAAAAATATATTACTTGTGATCAAGATGTATTGGACAATTGGATCAAGATAAATGCACAACATATTAATTAATTCTTTATTTTTATTTAATTTTTGATGTCTTAGTTATAGTTTGCTAAATTTATATTAGTTTGTTATAATAGAGTTATCCTCAAGCATCTGATCTTCGAAACAAGCCATTCTTACACTTGGACGAACTCTCGATCATATTTGAAAAAGATCGAGCAACTAGTCAGAGGATTGAGGACTCGCAGATAAAGCCGCTGAAATCTTTGTAGATATAATGAATAGTGAGAAGGAGGTCCAGTTTGTAGATCCTACTGGGTTTGAGAGTAATAGTCCCATTCTCCAAACTCTTATTGGTCATCCTCAACAGAGTGCTTCTTTATCCTAGAACCAGTCAAGGTAAAAAAAAAAAAAAGACTTCTAATGATGAAAAAGTTGCGCTCTTATTGGCAATTTGATTGAAACTATAGACAATCTAGGAGCAATGTGTGAAGCTTCAAGTAAAAGTATTGATAGGTTGGCAGATTGTTTCCGGTTCATTACAGATGATCAAGAATTGAAGAAGAAGGTTTTTGACGCAATGGTTGAGATTGAAGATTTGGAGCTAGATGAGTCGTTGATGGTTAAAGTCGGATTGATAATGGCTCGTGATAGTGCAAGTCTGACTGACTTCTTTTCATTATCTTAGATGTTGAGAAAATGTCATATTTTGGGACATGGTCAGGACATCTATTTTGTTAGATGTGGTTGTTTTTGATGCTATGGTTTGGGATATGGTATTTTGGTTTGAACATTTGGTAGGCTAGCGGATAGTTTTATCAATAGTTTTGGATCTAAACATATTAACTTTTGTGATGTGTAATTGTTCTAACAAACTACAAATGCTTTTTGCTGGAAGAAGTACAATGAAGTGAAGCTATTCCATTTAATTCATGGATGGTTAATTTTTGTAATGTTTGATTTTTATTTTTTTCTATAGTTGTCTCATTTTGGTTGCATTGTATGCTATTTGTTCTTTTGTTGAGTCTTCTGATTTTTATATCAGTTATTTATCCCTACTGGCTTATAAGGATGCATGCACACAAATTTAAGATAAATGATTCCTGGGATGAAGCTAAAGTCTGATCAAACTCATCCTACATAAAGCAAACACTTATATTTACTTACTTGCCAGCATCCAGAACATCAGACCGACAGCTACCTTGGCATGCAATACTAAATATTACATCACAAGACAGACCAGACATAGATATTTCAGCTGTTTGGGGATATAACATCCAAATACAAACTTCACTTCGTTTCAGACAAGCATCCCACGATACTTCCTGGCCGCCTATATGCTGTCAATGGTTGTGATCGGGTCTCTCATTTGTGGTCGGATTTCTCACGTTGAAAAATGCCTTAGGAAAGCCTGTTCTGTCACCATCGCTTCCAATTGCATAATGGGTCCCACGATGCTAAATCTTATTTTTTAAATAATTAAAAAAAATAAAAATAAAAAATAAAAAAATTAAACCCGCATTATCGTTTGATAGTCACAATGCCAGGATAATATTGAATATAAATCACAATATATAAATATTAAATATATTTTATTTAAAAATATTTTAAAATTTTAATTTTATCTTATTAATAATCTATCTGTCGTGTCACGTATCATATTCTCAATAATTTTATTATAATATAATTATTTATAAATAATTTAAATTATCAGATAATTTAAATTAATATTGTCCGATCATGCACCCAATACAAGCAAATGGTTCGGAGTGCTTTGATCACTGTGCAGGATACGATCCAACGGTCAACGTGGTGAAAGGTTTAACCGGCTATCCCAGCTGCGGTAATATTCTGGAGTGAGTAAATTTATCCTCAACCCAAACTAAAAAATAATAAAAAAATCTTATTCTCCGGGAAATCCTACAACCTTGTTGACTAATCGGCGATTAGAGCATAACAGATCCGTCCTTATCTTCCTCTCAATCTCGCCGAAGAAATGGTGAAAGATCTCGAAATGAACGAAGCTCGGAGAAGAAAGCAAGCGGACAAGAAATGCTAATACAAATCGAGCACGTCTAGCCGGCACAAGGAAACAAGAGATTAGCTCACGCTCGTGCGAAGAAGGCGGATCGCTCGCAACCGCGGGGGACCAGGAGAAGAGAGAGAGAGAGCAAGGAAAGGGAGGAAGAAGGGGGAAATCTTTGCGGGTAATTATTATAATAGCAATTACCAGGAAGGAATTATTAATAGCGTTGGTTTGGTACAGTTGTGGATGCAACCCCCAACCCTAATTTCTCTCACCATTGACTCGGCTGTCCTCCACATCGCCCACATCACGGATCTCTCGGCGGTTCCCGATCCCATCCTCGTCGAGCTCTTCCTGGTATCCCACATTCCTTTCTCTCTCTCTCAACTTTTTTTTTTTTTTTTTTCTATTTTCTCTTGGGGGTATTGGCGTTGGTGGATGAGGTGATGTTTTGTTCCTTCTTTCGAATTGGTAATTAGATTCATGATTCTATCATTTTCCTTAAACTGATTGCTGATGTCTTTCGATTGATTTATTATTTCTCTGATAGTGATGCGGGATTTTGAAAGAAATGAGATGGAATTACGTGAAAGAGATTTTGGCTTGAATTAGGCGAAATCGCAATGGCAATTAATACCGTTTTGTTTCTATCGGCTATTAAGTTTTCATCTGCTGAACTAGGAGGATTATCGGTGAGGTTTCCTTGCTGCCAAGCGATTTATATGGCAGGACCAGATGATGCCCTAGTTTTCAGATGAATAGTTGCAGGATTATTTTAGAAGGAACCACCAAGTTTTTTTCTTTTTTTGGTCCTTTTTTTGACTGCGGTGCATAAAAAAATATCGAACTAGAAGGGATTAGTGTGACACCAGTGTCATAATGTGTCTGAAATGAAAATGCGGTACCTTTCCATCATCAGTAATTTCTGGCCACAATGAGCCAGAAGTATGCTTTCTGGTTGAGGAGTCTGAGGCTCTGAGCACATCAGTTGATTGAGATTGAGTCTTCTCTTCAATATTATTAGAGCAGGCAATATCGCTGATAATTGGCTTTTAGTTAGGATGTCTTGCACTGATAAAAGTAAGCATTTCAAGATATTACGGATGACCACACCACTGCCAAGAAACCATTTTCAGGGGCTTAATGCAAAGTTACCTAATTTGTTGGTTTATTTGTTCAGCATTTGGGTTGATTCTTCATGATTCCCTCTTTTCTGATGAGCTGTATTTGCCTGAAGTAAGATGAGATTTTATTTTTTTACTGCTTCATACACTTAAAGTTTTTTGTTTAATGTATAAACATATATTCATAACATGGTCTTAAATCATCAAGAAATATGGAAAGTTGAGATTAATAGCACTAGCAATTTTGGGGACAATGTAAGGGGGGAATGCAGGGAGATAACATCTATAGAGAATTCTTAATATACTCATTGTGTTAGATTAAACCATACCGTGAAGTGTGAACTTTCTTGCCCAATAGTGAAAGTACCTATGGTTGAAACCACTATCGAGTATGCTTGAAAATATAGTTTAGGAAAAAAAAATCATTCAAAGTTATTATCCTCTATTCAGTATGAAGGATGGATTGGTGGAAGGATGGATAGAGGATACACTGCTAAGTTTGCTTGAAAATATAGTTTAGGAAAAAAGTTATTCAAAATTGTTATCGTCTATTTGATACAAAAGATGGATTAGAAAAAGGATGGATAGAGGAGGAAGGATTGATGTGCTTGATGAAATATAGAAGGATGAATGAGAATGATTTTCTCTTTTGTTTGGTATAAAAAAAATAAAAGGGAGGATGGATCATATTTGTATAACATTTTTACTAAACTATCATTTGATAAAAAAATTATTATTATTAATTTATAACGCTTATATATACCAAAGAAGCAGAATAGTGCATAAAGTTACAAACTTTGTAATTTATAATTATATAAATATTTAATTTTAATAAAATTTAATAAAATAAATAATTTTATAATTAACTATATATAAATTAATTTTATTTTTATATATTAATTATATAAATAACTAATTAATTTATAATTTAATCTAAATAGTTAATTAATTTTATATAGATAGTTAACTAAAAATAATAAATATAAATAAAAAATAGAAGATAATTCTAATTATTTACTTATAATTAAAAAATATATATTAAAATTAAAATAATTTGTAACATAATTTAATAATATAGGATCAATGGTATAGAGAAAATAAAAATATATAAATAAAATGAATTATATAGTGAAGAAATGTTATACCTTTGTCAAAAAAATTAATGAGGGATAATGTTATCAATACAAAAGCCACCCCTTATATGCTCTATTTATCCATGCATCCTCTCAAATTGGAAGGATGCAAATTGGTGGGTCAAAGTGGATGGACAATTCCTCCTTTAAAATTTTTTTGAACCAAATGGTGGATGAAAGCCATCCATCCTTCCTCTCATAAGCCCAAGCATACATAGGATCAGTGTTAAATTTAGATTCTAGCGGGACGTCCCATGGGACACTGAGATGGGGTATCATCCCATGTGTCGGGATAGGACTATCCTGCTAGTGTCCCAACATCTCGATCGGGATGTCTTTGGGACATCCTCTGTCCCAAATGTCGGGATGGAGCGGGACAACAGTGCGTCTCGTTCCATGAAAAAACTGGAACAGTCCTATTTGACCGGATTTAAAACCTTGGTTAACATACATGTTGAAGTTCTTGGGCATATAATATCCTAAGCCAAAAGCAATGATGATAGTGATGCCCATCTCATGGACAATGTTTTGTTATCACCATGATCCTACTTTTGAAGATGTAATTAATTACACTCTATTATGGTATAAATGACTAATATGAAGAGACTAAACAAAATGACTTCATTTATGATTTCATAAATCAACAGATAGTGACGAACTAGAGAAGATTCCTACAAATGCAGAACAAACGAAGAGATGCTAGAAGTCCCTATGATAGAGATCCCCAAGACCATGATACACCCCAGCTTCCTTCTTTTTATGACATTCTAAGTTTCTAACTCAGATGAAGATGAAGAGTGAGATCAGACTGTGATAATGGTTGATATTCTGAGTGTTAGGATATATGCTTATGAGTCATGACCACAAGAGGTTATTTGAAGAATGTGGAACAAAATATTGGCCGAAAGTATGATCTGAGGCAAGAATGCCTAGATTAAAATTTTTCAAAGAAAAGAGGTAAGTACTTCTCTAAGATTACAATGGAATTGTTATACATGAGGTAAAAACACATGCAAGAAGTATGATGTTGTTAGTTACACTGGAATCCGAAATCCAATTATCCAAGTATATACATAATTGATGCAGTATGCATATTTTAGGTAAACGGAGTTGTGGCTGAATCAAACTTAGTGGCTTGCACTAGTGTCTTCAACTAGAGAAGGGAAAATTTTGTACAAAAATTGATGTGCTGTAGCAATGTTGGATGTTGCTCTTAAAGCCTCCTCTCAGCAGACTTGATTTACACCTATATGAAATTACCATTGTCTTTATTAATAAAAATGCTCTATCAAGGTCTGAAGTTTGAGCTGAAAGCATCCATTTCAGCCAGAAACCTAAAGCTGACTGATTTCAGTCCTGTTTTGTCTGAAACTGATTTTGTGCTATTTTTATTCATAATATTGATATTTAGTTTTGTTATGGTGTCATTTTTACATTTAATTTAACATTTATCATCATTTCAGGATCTTTCTGCATTTTAAATTAAATCTGGCTTGATAATGTCAATTTTGGGTCTTTTTTTTTTTTTAAAGTCAAAGTAGAAATACCTTTCATGAAAAATTTACTTATGGGAAGTGAGAATCACTTTCTGAAGATTAACCTTATGCTTTTGGAATATTTTATAGAAATCAAAGCTTTTGGATGCTTGGTTTTGAGAAATTTAAGAAAAAGGTTGCTTTTTCCTAGGTATAAGATAACTTTCTAGTTCTTTAAGATGAATTTTTAAGAGAAAAAAGGATAAAGATGGTTTGTGTATTATATCAAGCTCATGCCTCCTCAATAGAGCATGCTTGGATTTCCTAGATCTTAACTTATGCTTGAAAAGCATTTAGCTAATATATATGTAATAGCCTTTTTCATATTATGTTGATCATGAGTTGTATTTTATACTTGATAGTTGATACTTTAGTATAATGGTAATCATTATGGCAAGTTTCATATTGATATGTAAATCTATTTTAGTACATTACTATTATAGATATCAACATCATCAGGTGTTTAAGAATTAGTTACTAGACAACTGCTGTTTAATGTTTTTCGTTCGTCCTAAAAGATTTTTATATTTTTACATCCTTTCAAACTTTTACCCTGAAAACACCAAAAGCATAAATTCAAACATTACAAACAATATGCCTCAAAATTCTGTAACTTATATTACCTTGGCTTGTTTAAATTTATTTAATTATTCTCTAGGTTCTTCATCAAATTTGGCTAAAGCTCTGAAACTAGGTCGATCCTACTGAAATTGGCAAAGCTGAAACTTGGTTGGGCCAACTGAAATCAGAATGCAACAAGTTTTTAACGTTGCTCTCTAGAAAGTCAGAACCAATGTGTGAAGTAGCAGGATGAGATGTGGACTAAGTGGTGATCTAAACTAAGCTCACTAGGGGGATGTTGCATGGCAAGAACCCAAAGACATTTCTTTTTGCTGCACATTGAATCTTGGATAAGCCTGGTCTAGCCTATAAAATCATGCCCCTTGGTAGTTCCAGCCAAAGCCTAGTCAAAGAAGGCTGGCCTGACCATTATTTTGGCTTCAAGTCTTAGCATCTAGTTAGCAGTTTGAACAGATATAGAAATCTGGACTTGATTATGGCTTTAAGGAGTGGCTGGTCACATAAGATTCAGTTTATTATTACTTCCTAGATCTTAGGGGTTTAGTGATTATTGAATGTAATTTTTTTATTTCGTTTTGTCAGGATCCTCGTAGGTCTCAAACTAGTAGCGAATAGTAACCTGTTAAGACTATCTAAAAAAGAAGTGGCCCACTGAAATGGTAGTTTGTGAATGGAAGGAGGGAGGAATGTATCCTTTCTTCCCATGCCTCTAGCTTATATTATCTTTTCTCTTCCCTTCTCTTCATTCGAATGCTCTTATTTTATGTGTGCTGCTGTTATATAGCAAAAAAGAACATATCTAAATCAGATATAGACAATTTTCTTTATTAAATTCATTTAAGTAGCTCTTTGTTTCATGTGGGCTGCATCAAGTATATCAGAACTTTTCCCTCCAACTTCAAGATTGAGGACGTGAGGATCCATGTGGGTATGTATTCAGTCCCACATCAATTATGCGATATGGAGATGTTGAATATTTATATAGGGTTAAGGAATTCAAATAACACCTCCCAGTTAGCTTTTTGAGTGAGGTCCGAAATTGTTACTAATGGCATTTGTGCTAACCTAACTTATGGTTCATATGGATGAGGGAATACTGCAGCACGGGCTTAATAGGAGTGACCATGATCAACCTGATGAGGGTTATGTAAGGACTCATGCTTAAATAAGAGTATGTGAGGACCCATGTGAGCATGTGTTTAGTCCAATATTTATTATGCGCAGAGGAGATCTTGGGTACTTATAAAGGGATATAAATAACACCTGGTTAGCTTTTTGAGTGAGATCCTGCATTGTTATTGAGGATTTCAATTTAAATGTTGATGAAGAGTTGCAAGACCTCATCAAGCTCATGAATGCCAAAATTTAGGCTATTATGGGGGATTTCAAGAGGATGTATGAGCTATTGGTGTGTTTCGATGTGACTAAGGATTCATCTCCTTGGTTCCTCCTTTGATTGTGGAAGACTTCCACTGAACATGGAAGACAAAGGTGAGACTAGAAATCAATTGGGGTTGAACTCTATTTGTTCCTCTCTTTTCTTTGTTTTTTAACCCTCTTCTTTGGCCTTTTCGGTTTTGGTATCTTCCTTACTCCCTCCTTTTTTGGTCACTTTTTCATTATCTTTTTAGCGCCAAAAATCAATTGCAAGTTCTCTCAGCCATGGAGAGAGAGAGATAGACTTGCATAGGCTATTGTTTCTTGGTTTAAGCACTTCATGCAATTTTTGTTTGTGGCTTAACTATGACATACCAACTGTCCTTAATGAAATGCTACTTCACCATTATTCTAGTCTTGCTATATGTTGATGATACGATAATTTCTAGTGGTGCTGCTTTCATAATTGCCATCTGATTGGCATCATTGTTGTCATTTTGGGTTCACTTGGATTTTCTTTGCTACCTTTTCTCTCTTAGGTTTACCATCTCTTCTAGTGGTACTTGTTGTCAATAGAGTGAGTCTTGATTTAATCAACCATGCCTGCTACACTGTTAACACATCTAGGAAGATACTTTTGAAGCTTCAGGATGTTTGGTTGCCTGTATTTTCAGATGTAGCACCAAAGACAAATACTGCATCTGTATTTGCAGCCTCCTATTTGGCTTGCTTGCATAAACCTCAATTGCAGTTTATATGGTTGGTTGTTCCATGTGTATAGGGTGCGATCACCCTGAAATTGACATGGTAACATGACTTCCACTGATATTATTATAACATATTATCACATTATATAGTTATTATTGTAATGTTACAATATATCATACAATAAGACAACGTAATATAATAAAATACTATAATATAGTATATTAAAAGATATAGTATAATTAATATATAACATAATATCAATTCATATAATTATGATTTTATTTTTTATTAATTAATTATTATTAATGATAACTATATTATGATTTAATATCATATAATATCATATTATATATAACATTATACTATAATATATAATATAATATAACATAATATGGTACATTATATTATATAATTATATTATGTATTAATATACTTATTGTCCATATTAGTTAATTACTAAAACAAAGTAATTTTATAATTATAATAATTATGATAATAGTTAATATACTATATTACTAAATATAATACGACACTAGATTATATTGTATTATATTACATTACATTTCATTATATTATATTATTGTATGTTAGATTATATGATCTATTATACTATATTATATGATAATTGTTATCGTATTATTGTAATAACAATTATTATATTCGTATATCTTCATATTTATTATAATTAGATTTAATATTATCATATTACTATGATATTATGATCGTTATTTTTTTAATCTAGAACTATTATAATAAGACATGATAATATCATGATATTTTTTATTATTATAATCATAGTAATATTATCATCATTATTGGAAAGAAAGGGAGGCGATTATAGTCCTTAAGGCTGCAACTAGAGCCTGCATCTTGGAATGTGATCATTTTTGGCTGCATCTCTAGGTGCAAAAAAAGGGCCTTATGTTGCAACTTGCAACTCAGTTGTTGGCATCTGGTCCAGTTGCAGGGCAACCAAACACCTGCATCCATCAGCCTGCAACTAGGATACAGCATCTGAGGCCTGGATGCTGGCAACCAAGCAGCCCCTTCATTTATGATCATATTTGGCATTGTAAGCTCGAGGATAGATTAGTCTGTTTGACCATCTCTTCCTTTGATATGGTGCATGTCTAGTTGCGGCGAAGCTCATTCATGCTCCTAGGTTTGTTTGCTATAGGTTTAAAATTCTTTGGCACCTCCCAGGGATTATCACTTGCATAGTCTCTCTTCTGCCTATCCATCATATCCCGAGGCCACTAATCATGTTGATTGGGTAGGAAATCTTATTAATATGCAATCTCTTCCAGCTTCTATTATTCCTTTGAGATTTCATCATCTCTCGAAGAGTGAGATGCTAGGCATTATCTCTCCCTCTAACATTGTGGTTGAATATAATCTTACTTCATACCTCAGCACATGTCGCTGGGCTTAACCATCATTTTCCGACATTACTATCACATTTACCAGTACTTTTCTTGTTTCTGCTATGATGAGCAGGCTACTTATAGTGGTACTGACTGCAAACTATATAAGGGCTGGGGAACATCAGGATTGATTTTCTGCTCTTTGGTGGAGGCATCTGTCCAGATATTCTGACTTTCTTCACATTTAATCTATAGTAGCAAACAGACTTATTTGACCAGACTTTATTGTATCCTTCAATATCTTTAGGCAAACCCTTGATAGTTGGTCTGCACGAATTTTTGAGAGGTAAAAGGGGGAGGGGAGTGTCAGAGAGAGATTTCATGCTACATGGGAGAGTCTTCAAGTTCAAGCTCTTTAATATAAAGTGTAACTTATTGCTCTCCCTCATATACTTGGTTGGAATTGCAACCAGGCCAAACCTTGCTTTGAGGTTTCACTTGTCATAAGAAGAAAATTAGTGATAACTTGCTACGTTCTGGTATGCTTCTTCAAGTTTTTTGCCTTGGGAACTGGAGACAATTCGTCATAAGTAATTACCCTTAGATCTATTTGGACAAATGTGGAAGGCATGGATGCAACACAGCTTGCTAATATATCCTGTCAAGAACAAACATTTTTTTGAGTGTTAGTGGTGACAATAGGTTATTATTGCTGAAAGGACTGACCCAAGTTCTTTACTGGTTTTTAGCAAAGCAAATTCCAGTGCGTTATACTTATGAATATTTGATGAACCAAAACAGGTTTCTCATGCTTATATTTAAGGGTTGCGAATTGTGATATCATCAAACTTAATCATGTTAGTTTTGATTGCACCATGTCATCCAGTCCTTTTTTGGAATTGCATGCTAAGCTAATTTTATTAAATGAGCTTTCCATTGTTGCTGTAGCCTTGGAGTGTTAAGTTTTGCCCATTTTATCCTGGTGAATTTGGTAGCATTGCTTCTACAACTATTCAATGGGTCTTTCCATGAGTGTTGTCCTTCACTCTTCAAGTTGTTAACCACATGGTCATGCAACAAAATCTCATGTTGACCTCTGACCTTGTGCATGTGCATTTTAATATATGCAGCAATCATTACTGCTATATTTTAAGTATCAGGTCCAGGAGCAGGGCCATGTAGTTTACAGGAAGACTCCTCTGGAGGTGATATATGTTTCAAGTATTCTTATGGATCATCCCCATGGAGCTTTGCTATACTATGTTACTTTTGCTCCAAGAAAGCACATTATGTTCATGACTAACAACGTTTCTCTTTTACCCATTCTTTATTTTACTTTGAATCATATACTGGTGGGTACGTCATGCTTCTTTTGCCCCCTAATGTTATTTTCATTAACCTCCCATGTACTTTAAATGCACAGAAAACCTTGCGTGCAGGAAAGCTGACAGAGAAGATTCTGAAGTTATTCACGGCAACTGGCAACGAGGAAATCCTTCGCTTTGTACAGTCCCTTAACATCAAGCAGGTCCTTACCCCAGTTCTTCCTACCAGTAAGTAACTTCCCTTTAGCCTTCAATATGGATAAAATGTAAGAATATAGAATTTTCACCTTCCTAAGTTGCACATTGCAGGGTGCTCTGAAAAATTTTAGAGGTGCAGTTCAAATCAGTTCCTTTAGTTGAAGACTGTCTTTTTTAAGTTGAGCTTTTGGGTTCCAGCAAGATGTCTTTGAACATTGAAGACAATGAGGTTGATATTGTGATTGCGGCACTCCGATCTGACCTCACTGCTTTCATGGAGAAATGGCGACCATTTTTTTCCCGCTTCCACCTCATAATCATCAAAGATCCTGACGTGGAAGAGGACCTGCAAATACCCCCAGGCTTTGATCATCAGGTGTTCACAAAATCTGATATGGCTCAGATTCTGGGTGCCACTTCCATCAACTTTACTGGTCATTCATGCCGGTACTTTGGTTATCTTGTCTCACACAAAAAATATATTATTTCCATTGATGATGACTGTCTTCCTGCGAGGGACAATGCTGGCACCTTAGTTGATGCCGTAGCACAGCACATAGTGAATCTTAAGACACCTGCCACACCATTCTTCTTCAACACACTCTATGATCCATTTTGCAAAGGTGCAGACTTTGTCCGTGGCTATCCATTCAGTCTGCGAAATGGAGTTGAATGCGTGCTGTCTTGTGGCCTATGGCTCAACATTGCTGACTATGATGCTCCAACTCAGGTTGTAAAACCAAATGATAGAAATGTTCGATATGTGGATGCTGTAATGACAGTTCCAGTTAGGGCATTGATGCCTGTGAGTGGAATCAATTTTGGGTTCAACAGGGAGCTACTCGGTCCTGCATTGCTTCCAGGGTTGCGTTTGGCAGGAGAGGGCAAGGAAAGATGGGAGACCATGGAGGATATATGGTGTGGGTTGTGTACCAAGGTGGTGTGTGACCACTTGGGTCTTGGGGTGAAGAGTGGGCTGCCTTATGTTTGGAGGGGCGACGGGGTTGATGTAAGGGGTGCTATGGATAGCTTGAAGAGGGAATGGGAAGGAGTGAAATTGATGGAGGAGATTGTGCCCTTCTTCCAGTCAGTCAGGCTGCCAAGTACTGCAGTTACAGCAGAGGATTGTGTAATTGAGATGGCAGCGATGGTGAAAGAACAGCTGGGGCCACTGAATCCAGTGTTTGCAAGTGCTGCAGATGCCATGGTTGAGTGGGTCAAGCTCTGGAAAGCTGTAGGATCTCAGGGAGCTTAAGTTGGATTGGATTTATTTTTAGGGTCTATTTAACTATTTCCCTTTAACCTTTAAAGCTTCATCCCTATAATATTTCTGTGGCGGATAAAATAAATTTTTCATGTTCTTGATTAAAAGCATGGAAGGTTTAATACTGAAGCCAAAGAAACATTATCTTCTCAAGAATTACTGTTGAACTATGAGATCGTTCATTAGTATATGTAACAATCATTTTGTTGCTTGTTAGACCATTTGCGGGCAACTTTGTCACAAACATGTCAATGATGCTGACTCTTGCTTTTTCAGTGCCTTTTGTTATTGTCTTTCTATCGTGCTGTGCTGTGCTGTGTTAATTCCTCTGATGAGTCATTTTACATGTATGGATAACTTCTGATGAGTACTATGTTCTCTGTGTCCATGTTACATGTATCACTGTTGCACAGTCATCCTGACAGATCCACCAAACAACAAAAGCAGATAAAATAAAGATGCAGCTGTTCAGCTTTTGACAATGGTCTGCTGTGAGTATTGGATTCATAACATGGATCACCACTACCTTCATCTTGAATCCCAATTGCATGGATAACACACTAATTAGATGGTCATCAGTGAAAGATAAAAGAAGTCCTGAAGAAGGCACACAACTCTCTCTTGAATATGCTACTCAGGAATCCTTTCCAGCTGAAGCACAAACTCTTAGCACATTTGCCATCTCATGTTGTCTCCAGCTTCATGGTGCAAGCGAATTCACATCTGGATCCAACATGAGTCGGGGCTGACATATTATCACGGCCGGGTAGTCCAAGTTGGATTAGGTTGGTAATGGATAGGGTGTGATCTGAAAGAGATGTTTGAATTTTCATACCAATATGTCTCAACATGTTACCTCTGCTTGGATCTTAATTCTGCAGTATCCGAGTGCGGTTGGAATGCACCTTTCACCATGGTACCCATGCATCAAACTCACAGGTGTGGTATTCAGATTAGGGTAGACTTGGTTAAATGTCGGGGATGCATTTGTTGGATCCAGGAACCCCTGACTGCACTTGGCTCCATTTGTTACTCTGGAGCACACAATCTAGCTCAAGACTTCCAGGGTGTTATGATGCATAACATGAAAATGAGAGAACAAATTTGCAGGAGGGGTGACGCCAATGTCAGCCTTTGGCTTCAGCTACAGCTCATTTTAATGGGTATTGCAGAACCCTTTGAAGCAGTAGGACAAGTTGAGTTCTAAAACAGGCAATTCCCTGACATTTGCAAACCTTAGTCGTCTCTCTCTTCTTCTGTAGCCTGCATGGGGCTAACTATTTGAGCAGCTTCTTACCAAGTGTTGTCAAGAAAGCCACCAGCAGCAGCGGTGGTTGGACAAGCTGCTTAGACAACAACATGAATAACAGTAGAGAGGATTACTACTACTAGGTCATAGCCAGCATGGGAGTGATGAATCTGCTTTATTTTCTGGTGTGTGCTTGTTGCCACCGTACAAGGGCTTGCCATCTGTAAAAGAATAAATCTTTGGGGTACACAGGTATGGTCTCTGTGGTAGGGTTGCAGTTAAAGCATTGGTTAGGAAAATGTGGATGTTGGTAAAAGTTTGGCAGTCTGCTAGTATACATCATGCAGGGAATCATGGGTTCAACGTGTAACAGAGCCATAAACTACAATTATTTAAGGCAATGCAGGATCTCCAAAAACAGTCAGAGGAGAAGCTGGACTTAGGAAAGTACAGCCAAATTTAGTCGAGAAAGCATCTGAACAGATGAGCTCACTCTAACAAGACAATCATAATAAGGGCTGCTAGTGCCTTATGTGAATCAGATGCATGCACCAAAGGTGGCAGATGTGTAACATACCTAGGACAAATTCTTTGAGATGTCCAAAAATGGCACTCTGATGAGCTATGCAAATGGGCTGAGTGCACCATGCATACATTACAATATTCCATAAAAGAATATCAGTAAAAGAAAGAAAAACAATAAATCTATATGGAGAAAATAATTTTTGGGTACTGCAGCATTTCTATACTAGTACCACATAGAAAGCCTATGGTACACTACAAAATCTGGTTGAATCATGCCCAGAGAATGTATTCAAAAACAACTAACGAGATTAGTTGAAATAAGAAAAGCAGAAATTGAGTCAACTCTCTTTTATGACAAAAAGTCACTCAGAAATGTCTTTCACTGTTATGGATAAGAATTTTACAACCATTGTAGTGATATTGGCCGTCCAAACCATTGCTTGACTTCATATTTCTCCTTGCAAGCTATATATGAGGAGAATACCAAAGCAGCAAAAATGTTTTGCTGACTGTAGAGTCAACATTTTCTAATTAGTGGACTCATTTGCCATGGAAACCCGAGGAACTACTACTGGTCCACCACGAACCTTTTCGAGAGCAAAGCTTATCCTCAAAGGTCGGCCTAATAATGCCTGCAAAATAGAACTATTGTCAAACTTGACCATTGCATCAATTGATTTGTTTATATATACAACAGGTTTCTTTAACAAAGTCAACCCACTCAGCTACAAGCGATACATATTTTTACCTTTCCATCCATGGCATCTTTGGCACATTTAGCTTCATGTTCCGTGGAAAAATTGACAAACCCAAAGCCTCTTGCCCTTCCAGTGTTCTTGTCATACATTATCCTAACTGAGAAAAAGAGCATAATTTGTGTCACTTTTAACTTAATATATAAATGATTTTCAAGTATGTGCAGTTTATCATGCATCAGAGTCACATGAAAACAAATTGTGAAAGTTCAATACCAGAAACAGAGAAAGCTCAGTTAATCTGTTCAGTTTCTATTTATAAGCACTTACAAGTCCTATGCATGTGCACATTATCTAAGCCTTCTATTCTTATCCTCAATTTCTTGGTGGTCAATGTGAGATGATACTTGGGAGCAAATTTTACTTATGAAAATGCACATATAAAATGATAAAGAGGGACCTTATCAGAGGTTGCAAATGAAAGAAAAGCACCATGGAGAAGATGCAAAGAGAGGTAGGCTCGATAAGACTATTGAAGATTTGATAGTTGATTGATCACAAACCGTATTCTTGTGCTTTAATGCTCTAAATTAACAAAATCTTAACCAATGCTTTAGGGGTGAAGATGCTTATGATTACACCTTAAGTGCGATACACCTTAAGTGTAAATTCCTTAATCATTGCTACAAAAGAAAGAGGCTCATGGCCAGACATGTTGAACTGGGTGCCAATCTCCTTTTCCACCTCCCATTCTTTTGAGACAACCTTTGCATCTTCACTATATCTACTTGTCATTTATTATTCTTTTTTTTTTTTTCATTTTTTTTTGCCGTTTGGATTCCACTGAAGGTTTGTTCTTTTACCACTCATGATGACCAAGGGTACAACATGGGCCATTATGACCTGAAACAAACCCAAACCAACTTGATAGCTGGGTTTAGTTGAGTAGATGTGTGGTGAGCTTGTATCAAGGTCAAGTTAAAAATCATCAAGACTGCTGCTTCACCGAACAGATCTTGGGAGTTTGTAGATATTAAACTCGCAGAGACACGATGGGTAGAACGCTCTATGTAGTGGCCGAACCATCCATTATGGACGGCATTGTTGTGCTAGATCTGATAGTGATCAAGAATAGATCGATTGATTTAGGCCAGGAAACAAGCTTTCAAAAATCGCCTAAGCATCCCCTCCCAAAATTGCCGTTGTGCTTCTGAATGGGAAATTGAATGGCCGAGAAGACTATGCTACAGCAGTTAGATTATAGGAGGGAAACTGATGTCACTAGTTGGCACACCAAAGTAGACTGCAGAATCACATCTCCAGTAAGATTCTGGTATCTCTGTCTCTCTCTCTCTCTCTCCAAAATAAAAAAGAGAGCAGAGTATATGATTTGACCTCAGCAGCAATATATCAATGGAATGCTATTAGACTTTATTTGCTTCAGTCCTAACTTATCAACCAAAAAGAAAAACTTCATGTGCATCAAGTATCTCTGTGACAATTTCTCGAACACTTTTGCTTCCCTTTTTGTATGCACAGACAAATCACATCGGATACTAAAATTCAAACCAAACGATGATGACGCCTAAATGCAAACAACAAAGATACACTCAGCAGACAGAAAGATTCAAGACAACTTAAGAAGGAAAAGAATACAACCAACATTATTAAGCTTCACATATCAAAGACCATACAACCTATACACTAACATGGATATAATTAGACGCACAATTCAGTAATCCTACTGCACAAAAAACCAAATATCAAAGACAACCAAACTGAACCAACAATATGACCAGGTTGTTTGAAGACAACGAAAGTAGTTAAAATGGATAGCAATTACCAGATTGGTTTAAGAACATGAAAGAAGTGAAACATAAAAAAAGAAGAGGAAAGGGAATGTTGATGATGTACCTTCAGTGACCTCACCAAAAGAAGAGAAAGCATCTTTTAACGACTTCTCATCCACCGACCATGAAAGACCTGGTCTTTCCCATTCACAGCAAATAAGAGTCATCAAGAAGTAATAATTGTTTCATAAAGAGAGAAGAGCGAGAGTCCAACCTGCAACGAATAGTTTGGAATTGGACTGAGGAGGAGGGATGGCGCAGTAGAAGCGCAGCAGCTGAAGAAGTGGCGGAGGAGTCTGCGCCAGGCTCAGTTTGCGAACCAAATGCATCCTGGCTTGGTTTTCCGGAATTTGGATCTCGGATTGCTCGAGAGAGAGAGATATATCCATGGGTTCAGCTGCTAACGAACCTCCGGTCGAGTCAGGCCCGACCCGGACCGGTCCGACATCTGGTGCCCGATTTATGGATGCCCCTCGTCTCCCTCCCCTCGTGTTCTATGAATGAAGTTTTCTCGCTCCATCTTCTCCCATTGGCGTTTCATTCGTCCGTCTGGGAGAAACATCTTCACTCACCATTCGTTCGGCCAAACGCCCCAAAAGGATTTTTCCTCTTATCTCAACGCCGACAACCCCATCTCCGCTCTTCTCCTTACACTCCGCGGCGGCATCCCTCTTCGAGCCCATGACTTTCCTTCCGTTCTGGCCGCGTGCTCCTCCTTCCCCAACCTCGGTCGCCAAGTCCACACTCTCATGCTCAAGGCCGCCATCCATTCCCAACCCGTTCCCGCCACTGCCCTTCTTGATATGTACTCCAAATGCGGCCATGTCGAGGACGCGCTTTTAATCTTTGATGAAATGCCCGTGAGGGATGCCGTTGCCTGGAACGCCCTCATCTCCTGCCTCGTCCGCCACGGCCTCACCTCCGATGCAATTGCGGCCTTCCACTCGATGGTTGATGACGGAATCGTATTCACCGGGCACACGTTGTGCGCTGTACTAAAAGCTTGTGCCTCCATGCGTGCCCTTCGGCAGGGGAAGCAGATCCATTCTTGGGTAGTCGGCAATGGTTATAGTTCCGTCGTCATGGGTACTGCACTGATTGATTTCTATTCGAGTTTTGGGATGATCCAGGATGCTATGGAGGTCTTTACCAGATTGAATTGCCCGAAGGATGTTGTGGTTTATAATGCTTTAGTTGGTGGATGCATCCAAAACCGGCAGTACAAAGAGGCATTTACAATGCTCAGAAATATGAGGCCAAATGGGATCACGTTGACCTCTGCTCTCTCTGCTTGTTCAGAGTTGTTGAATTTGTCCTACGGGAAGCAAATACATTGTGTGATGATACGCCGTGGCTTTGGTTCAGATGTTATCTTGTGTAATGCCCTTATGGACTTGTATGCAAAATGTGGAGAAATAACAGCTGCTCACTTGGTCTTTAAGTTGATCACTGAAAAGAATGTGGTTTCTTGGACTTGTATAATTGATGCCTATGGGAGTCATGGACATGGGACTGAAGCTTTAAAGTTGTTTAGGATGATGGAAGAACGAAAATGTCGTGATGTTACACCAAATGCTGTGACATTTCTCGCTGTACTTACGGCTTGTGCTCATTCAGGTCTGGTGGATGAGGGGCGGCTCTGCTTCTTTTCGATGAGAGATAAGTATGACATTGATCCAGGTCCAGAGCATTATGCCTGTTTCATTGACCTGCTGGGCCGGGCAGGGAGAATAGAGGAAGCATGGGATCTTTATTGTGGGCTGAGTGAAAGTGCTAATAAGCTGACACCTGCTGTATGTGTGGCTATGCTGAATGCTTGCAGAATTAGTATGGATTTGGTGAAAGGGGAGCATGTTGCAAAGCATCTTCTGTATCTGGACTCTGATAATCCTGGAAGTTATGTCTTGGTTTCAAACTTTTACGCAGCTGTTGGAAGGTGGGAAGGGGCAGAGGACTTGAGAAAGCAGATGAGGGGCAAAGGGCTGAAAAAGGAGGTAGGTAGCAGCCAGATTGCCGTCAAAGGTTGCAGCTGAGATATTGTGTTCAACTGGCTAGGTTAGTTTTTTCTGAGAAGCTCTTTTGAGAAATTGTTCATATTCTAATATTACTGTTATAAGGTGCATATTTCCTTTAGCATCAGACCTGGCACTCATGCAGCCTTTTTTTTTTTTTTTTTTTGTTTAGAGAGATATCTCTTAAACAATTATACTTAAACTAATGGCTTATTGAAGACTCAACATCCTACTTAGTGTACTTGAGGAGTAATAGTTACTATAAAACAAACTGTGCATGAAAACTCAACAACTGTCTCCACACTCTTGTTGATTGGATTTTATCATGACAAATCATTTACTTCATAATTATCCATGACCACTTCCACTAATAAAACTCCATGATTGTTCATGCTCACATACTTGGACCCACACGGACTACCTTTGAATGCATAAACGATGTTTTTTGCTTTTGTATAATTTGGCCACCAACTAGATGGTGCATTCATCATCTACACCAACTATAAGAGATTAACCCCTTCTGATTCTGAAAATTCAGTATAGAGCAGTAGAGAAACTTGAAAAATTCGGTAGCACTACAGAGCATAGTTCGCCATCTCGGTATTGGACTCCACATTGGTATCATCCTATTACAGTGTTAGTATGCAGTATGGTACAAGACGGTGAGGCATACCGAGTATCGGTATGGTATGAGACTATATGCCACTTCAGTATTGGTATGGTATGGTATGCTCGATACGGCATGGTATTGACCGGTATGACAAACCTTTCTCAAGAGGTTTTGAGAGTTGGAAGCATTTTAATAAAACATAGAAGATTTTGGAGAAATTTTGTACATATTATAAAGATGGCACATTGTAAGAATGCGTATGTTGGTCTAAGATATGGCATTGAATAATTGTCATTGGGAGCAAACGTCAAATTGACCTAAAGTTTTTATACTAATCAGCATCATAAGGGGTTAATCTCTTATTGTTGGTATAGATGATGAAGACACCCTTTAGCTAGTAGCTAAGTAATGCAAAAGCAAAAAACATCATTTATGCATTATAGATAGAGTTTTTATGGGGCCAATTGTGCGAGCATGAACAGTTGTGGAGCATTATTAGCGTAGGTGGTCATGGACAATTATAAAGTATAACTTAACGATTTGTCATGATAAAAGCCAATCAAGAGGAGTGTGTAGACATGTTTTGGAATCTTGAGCAAGAGATGTGTATGTTGCAATGGACACATCACAGGCCCATGCCTAGTATCCGATCAAAGAGCTCCATAATTGTGGGAGCTTCTTGCCCCTTTTCTTATCTATAAAGATTTAAAGATAAAAGTTTAGGATCTTAAAGTATTTGTGGCATGACTTAAAGTGCCAGTTGTCATGGTCATTATGACATGGTATGTATATTACTATGTGCAAGTTCTTGACTCATCATGGTGCTAGCGCATGCCAAGTGCTGGTACATGGCACATGGCTTTGGCATGATATTGATTACATGCTTGTGCTTGACACAGCATCAAACTAATGCATCCCAAGTGCTGGCATGTTACAACATGGCATAATATTTTTGCTAGTGCCAAGGCTTCAACAATAGGACACGATACCTCAATCCATGCTTCATGGCATATAGCGCAATGGCACCGGGAGAAAGCTTAAGGATGACTTTGGCTCTAACATGATACCATGTTCGCCAAAAGGTTGCCAAGTGGCCTAGGTTGTCTTTGGCATTGACCCTTTTAAGGGCCTAGTTAAAATGCCTAGGTTGCGTGGAAAGCAATCATTTGAAAAGATCCTAGAAGTTAATAAAATTGGTGCCTTTTCATATATAAAGTCATATATAGTTCATGAAAAGTTCATGAAGAATATCGTATTAATAAACAATATGATTGTCAATTACTTAATTTACATAATAATGAGAACTTTGATTTAGTTACTTTAGATTACTTTTTTTTTTAATTAACTCATTTAGAGTTCAACCATGACATGTTCAATTATCAATTAATGTCTAATGGATGGATGGACTCAATGTGTTTCCCTCTTCAAGTAAATATTTATGTACTTAAAGAGGGAATTAGTTAAGAATTTAATGACCCATTAAACCAATAAACAAGGTATCTTCAGAGATAAATGCAGCCTTTTAGGCAGCGTGGCATCAACTTATGTGCTCGGATGGCTGCATTGCTTGAAGGCCATGAAAGTATTAGCCTATTAGGTGCCTACTCGGTTGGATTTTCTAGGTGCCTAGGTAATTGGATTTTCCAGCCACCTATGCAGGACCACATAGGCACTTAGGTGGCCTCATGTGACAACCTTAGTGCGATGGAGTTGGCGAATTCCCATTGGCAGATGAAATGTTTCATTTGGTCATTTGCTTTAAGGATGAGTTTGAGAAGGTGCAAATGATAGTCACATACCTAAAAAATGATAAGATGCTGGCGGAGAGCATATAGGCATAAATTATTGCTCTTTTGACTAGTTAATAGTACTTCCTAACATGGCTTTGACTTATCCTGTGTCTGCGGAAGAGGTGCGGGGGCTCTCTGGTCTCTTAGGAAAGATAAAGCGTCGGGGCCAGATGGTTTTTTCCCTCTTTTTTTTTCCAATGATACTGGACTATTATTGGTGGAGAGATGGTCGAGGCGATGTAGTTGGTTTTTGAGTCCAGAGGCATTCTTGAGGAGTGGAAGATGTTGATTATCCTCATCCTGAAGAGATCTAATGCGTCGGCTCTAGAGCACTTCAAACCAATCAGCCTTTGCACCACTCTCTATAAAGTGTGTGCGAGGGTCCTGGTTGGACAGACTAAACTCGATTGTTTCTCGTCTGATTAGCCCGGAGCAGGATGCCTTTGTCAGTGGTTACTGCATCATCGACAATATTTTGCTCGCACAAGAGTTTATGCATGATCTTTGGCATGCTCCCATACACCGAAGCTTGATGGTGATTAAGCTGGAGATGGAGTGAGCCTACGATTGAGTGAGTTGGTGTTTTTTTGCATCGGACGCTCCATGAGTTCGGCTTCTAGGACAGATGGATGGATTGGGTCATGGACCGTGTGGAGATTCTGAGTTTTACCAACCTGATTAATGGTGCCCCGACGAACTTCTTCCATTCGGTGGGCGGTCTTCGCCAAGGGTGCCTTCTCTCCCCCTATATGTTTATTTTATGTGCTGATTCTTTATCTTGTGCTCTTCGGACGGTGGTTCGGAGGGCAAAGCTAGAACCCTACTGGCCTGCCCTTGGGACTCAATCGATCTTGCACCTTCTCTTCATGGATGACTGTCTGCTCATTGGTTGAGCCTCAGCTCGGAACGTGGGATGCTTCGCGACTATCGTGGAGACTTACCGTCGGACGTCTGGTCAGCTAGTGAATTTGCAAAAGTCTATCATTATCTTTAGCCTCAAGACGAAGGTCCAGGTGAAGCAGGTGATTAGGAACAGGCTAGGGATTCTTGAACAGACTAGGATCCTGATCTATTTGGAGGTTCCCATCATGGGGCGAAGACTTCGGAGGACGACTATAGGCCCATGGAGCAGTAGATCTGTGATCGCCTGGAGTGCTGGCAAGCCAACGCCTTCTTCATGATGGAGAGCACTATCCTCGTAAGATCAATCTTGAGCTCCATCTCGATCTACCTTTTGGTAAACACTGTTGTGCCATATGCTTGTCTCAGAGGCGTGGAGTAGCAATTCTGAAATTTTTTATGTGGTTCGAGATAGGGCAGTCAAGGGCTTCATCTGCTCTCTTGGAAGATGGTCTGTCAGTCCGTGTGTGACGGAGGCCTAGGGATCCAGTCTCTGCTGGTTAGGAGAAAAACTATAATTGTCAGGCATGCTGCGAGATTCCTCAACCAGCCTGATTGCTGTAGAGTAGGGTGATGAAGACTTGGTATGGTGTTTGGAGCCAGGAGTCTGAGATCCGGAGTGGTCGTGGTTGCTCCATCTGTAGGGAGATCTGTATCCGCACTTTTGATGTGATGGCTCAGATTAGATGGCAGATTGATGATGGAACTTCGATTGATATGAATCGGGATGGTGGCTCTCCAGTCTCCCCTATCACGATGGCCGACCTATATCAGCACGGAGGTGGATGATCATATGCGGGTCTACAACTTGATTATAGCTAATGGCAGGGGTTGGAGGACTCAGGATGTCATCTATCTTTTTGGTGGCTTACTGGTGGATAGAATTCTTGTCACTCCACTTTCTATCTATCAAAGTCATGACTTGAGGGTGTGGAGCTATTTTTGCTGCCCTAAGGTTCCTACTAAGTACCTCGCTACGATGAGTAGGCCAGTATTGGAGAAGAGAATCGAGGCTGTTTGGATCTGGCATGTAGTTGTCCACCCCAAGATCAAACTTTTTCTCTGGAAGGTTGTCTCGGATCGACTGTTGTGCACCTTCTCTAGGATGTGGAGACCTAAAAATCACCAGCAAATAGCACTAAGGGGGGCGGCACCAAGGGAGAATGGGCAGATTTGACAGGCGGCTAGCAAGGGGAGGGAGGTGCTAGGTTTTTCTTGGAGAAGGGAGCACCTCCCTTTTTTCCTTCTTTGAGGGTGGCTGCTAGGGTTTGCTGCCCCTCTTAGGATGGTGTGCAATTAGAGAGAAAGAGAGAGATGAGGGTTTGGGGAGAACAGGATTGATTCATTCCACACTAAACCAGCTAACATATACAAGTATTTATATATCCCGAACAATGGATCTAAATCCAACCTAAAAAAATTTTTTTAGGCTAATCCATACATGAAAGTACTTATCCAAGCACAAGACTTGCATGCTCTCATCCTCATGGATCCAAACCTGATCCAAATCATGGATTAGCCACCCTTAGAACTCATAAATTCGAGCCCCAAGCCCCTAGGATCAAAGCCCAATCCTAGAACCCACGAGAGAAGCTGTTCCCGTGTAAACCGCTCTTAATGGTGCTGGCTCTCTTGCTCCAAGATACCTTCACCTAGACCTCTTTCTTGGCCTCCCAAACCTCACAAATGCCGCACCTGAGCCTCCATTAAATCCTGTGGAGGGCCGAACCTCTACTCTAGCCTATGACTGCGTCCGTCATAGTAACCTGGAGCCTATCGAACCGACTCCACCTGTGGTCACCTCCAAGACTATGGGGCCACCACAGAATTTCTACAATCTCCACCTTGATGCCCTCAAAATCTTGACGAGCACCGCTCTGCATCGAGCTCTGATCCTCTGCACGTCTGATCAATCTGAAGAGAAGCCAACTGTGCAAATCTCCTCGCCATCGCAGTATATCTCAGCCCTGGAGCTGTCCGGAAGACTGCTACTACCTCCCTTATGGCTGAAGATCTCGTCCTACGTCCGAACACCTCTCCTGTAGGTCCTGTCATCAGTGGCTGTGCCCATCGTTGATCCAGCTACTGCTCCTGCTGCTACCTCTGTGACTGCACCTATCACACCTCCAGCGATTCCGCCTACGACTCCAACAGTCGCAGCTCCAGCGACTCTGCTTGTCGCTGCTCTAGTGGCTCTAATCATTACTGGCCCAACGGCTTTGACTGTTGCTACTCCTGCAGCATGCTCCGCCGTAGCATCGAATAATCCAGAAGTGACTGCAGCTCCACTTCCCTACCTCCGACCCCCCTATGGTCGAGATTGGTGGAAATCTCCTCATAGGTCTCCGAATCCTTCCTGCATTCTGTTGCCGCCATAGCATCTAACCCCGATGTATACACCTCAAGGCCCTCTCCTAGTGCCCGCTCACCGCTATCCGAGTGACTGGCAGACACCACCTCCCTCTGCACCTCCTTGCCTAGAGCCCGTGCCATGGTCATGATCTTCATCATCACCCGTGAAGAAACCTCTCTCCGATGCTCTACGTGTGGATGCATCTGTCTTTGGTGCTCTACCTCTCTGTGATTTAACGATCCAGCAACAGGCAGATCCGATAAACACACCATTAGCTATCCAATCTGCACCGACTAAACCTCCTGCTGATCCTCCATGGCTGAAGCAATCACCTCGATCTTCTCGGACATAACAGATCCCTCCATCTGGTACAGACAACTTTTCAACCTCCTCCCTCTCATCACAATCCTGTCGTCTTTGGAGACATTCAGCACCTCTGAATCACTTCTGAAAATGAAGTCCTTTTTCTCCAAGTGTCCAAGTGATATTACGCTCCTCCTGAGATCTGGGAGATGATGCACATCTGTCAAGGTCCACACCCTTCCGTCAAACATCTTCAGCCTGATGGAACCCACTCCTGCTATACCATAAAAGCTCCTATCTTCTAGTATCACTCACTGCCCCTCACCTATCTGTGTGTAAGAAGCGAACCATTCCCGGTGATGTGTACAGTGATAAGAGCTAGCAGAGTCCAGTACCCATCGATCTGTCTCCTTCCTGTGTCCAGTCGATAACATCAGAAGATCATCTGATCCATCGCTTTCAGCCACTGCACTGGATGACTTCGGCTTGGAACCTTCTCCCTTTTCTCTCTTTTTCTGTGGACAATCTCTCTTCATGTGCCCTAGCTACTTGTACATGAAGCACTTTACCTCCCTGATACTCTTTGGGGACCTCTGCCTCTCCATTACCTCGTGTCTATCCTTCCCCTCCTAGATCTTTTACCGGCCACCATGGGATCTTGGGGAACCCCTGTACTACTCCTCACTATCCGCTCCCTCTGCTTGTTCGTCCGAAGGACCGACACTATCTCTTTATAGATTAGTGTCTTATTTTCATGCAACAGAGTCGTCACCAACGGATCGAAGCTCCCGGATAGCGAGCACAGCAACATCAGGGACTTATCCTTCTCCATAATCACACCTAAATTGAGTAAATCAGTACTCAGCTAGTCGAACCGTTAAACATGTCCCAATATATCTCTATCTTCTTCCATCCGAAGGCTATAGAGTTGCTTCTTCAACATCAACTTGTTGCATATGTTCCTTCCTATGTATAGAGTGTGCAACTTTGACCATAATCCTTTGGGTGCCTTCTCCTCTAGCATGTCATATAGCACCAAGTTTGCCAAACACCATCTAATCAGTGAGCAAGCCCTCTTCTCCAGAGAACTCCGAGCCCGATCTATCATCTCCTCTGGCTTTTCCTCCAAAGCCAGATCCAGCTCCTACTGAACCAACAGATCCTCCACTCTCGTCCTCCACATAAAGAAGTTTTCTTTTCTATCAAACTTCTCAAAATCGATCTTCATCTCGCTACTCATGATGTCTTAAAACCACAACCACAAGCAACACAGATTTGTTGGAGAAAAAATATCTTTGACAGGGAGCCTTGCTGAAATTTCTATACGACAGTTTTTTTGAAACACCTTCATTTCCTAATTCACCGAGGATCAGATTGGTTCGAAATCAAAATAGTAGAGGCTTGAAGAACCTGAGGGCCTACTGTTTTGACGTCTAAAATTAATAGGACTTAGGCGTGGAGAACCAGCAACTTGAAGAAGGGATGTTCAAAACCCTTTACAGCAAATTTCAGCACATGGAGATCTTCAACCTCTGGCGTCTCCTTCTTTTTCCATGCAACTCGGGCTCTGATACCAATTGTTGTGCACCTTCTCTAGGACGTGGAGACCTGAAAATCAATAGCAAATAGCACCAAGGTGGGTGGCACCAAGGGAGAATGGGCAGATTTGACAGGTGGCTAGCAACAGGAGGGAGGCGCTAAGTTTTTCTTGGAGAAGGGAGCGCTTCCCTTCTTTCCTTCTTTGGAGGTGGCGGCTAGTGTTGCTGCCCCTCCTAGGATGGCATGCAATGAGAGAGGAGAGAGATGAGGGTTTTGGAAGAAAAGGATTGATTCATTCCACACTAAACCAGGTAACGTATACAAGTATTTATATGCCCCGAATAATGGGTCTAAACCCAATCCAAAAAAACTCCCCTAGGCTAACCCATACATGAAAGTACTCATCCAAGCTCAAGACTTGCATGCTCTCATCCCCATAGACCTAAACCTGATCCAAACCATGGATTAGCGACTCTTGGAACTCATAAATCCGAGCCCCAAGCCCCTAGGATCAAAGTCCAATCCTAGAACCCACGAGAGAAGTTGTTCCCATGTCAACCGCTCCTGATGGTGCTGGCTCTCTTGCTCCAAGATACCTTCACCTAGGCCTCTTCTTTGGCCTCCCAGGTCTCGTAAACGCCGCACCTGAGCCTCCATCAAAGCTCGTGGAGGGCCGAACCTCTACCCTAGCCTATGACTGCGCCCGTCATGGCAAAACCTGGAGTCTATTAAATCGGCTCCACCTGTGGTCACCTCCAAGACTATGGGGACACCACAGAATTCCTACATCGACTACCTACTTGGACACTTCTCACAGATAGAGGCATGGAGCTTTTGGCTGTCTGTCCGATCTGCGGACTGGAGGATGAGTCGACGGAGTATGCCTTGCTCTATTGCCCGAGGGCATGTCTGATTTGGAGGATGGTGGGGGGCCAGACCTGTGGGGTTGATAATGGCCCATGGCTTTTGTCCTTTCTGGATGCGTTTCGTTGGTGTATGATTTAGGGATCTTCATAGGGTATTAGGATGGCTTACACTGTCTATCAGATCTGGCTGTCCAGGAACAGCTTGATTTTTGAAGTCGAGGTTGTGCTTGTGCAGCGGGTGGTGGAGAGAGCTCGTTGCTTAGCTAAGGAGTATTGCCGTTTTGATACTGCCACCATGAGTTCCTGGGACTCTTTTACTGTGCTTGCAGCGGCTCGGAGGACTCTTCATTTTCTGGGAGCCCCCACCCTTAGGATTTATCAAGGTCAACTTTGACGGCAATGTCAGGGATGGCAGGGGTGGTGCAGGTTATGTTATCTGGGGCCCGAACATCAGGTTTTTGGCTGCTGGAAGATCTCATATCTTCGATCCATCTGTTCCTAGGGCGGAGCTCCACATTGCTTAGGCTGGCATCATCTGCACGAGACATGAGCTGCAAGTTGAGAGGATCTTCATCGAGGGTGATCCGGCCATGGTCATCGGCTGGATTTAGAATGAGGCGAAGCACTTGGAAACCCATCCACTGCTCCATGATATCTGGAGGTCCTTTCATCACGCCACCGCATTGTCTGTCGGGCATGTATTCCGAGCGGCAAACAGCGTTGCGGATTGGGCTGCCTCTTTTGTGGCCAAGCACACCAAAGATTGGACCTGGCGTGAAGGCCACGGCTGCCCTTGGGCCCTGCGAGATATTTTATACTGTGATTTTCTAGGCTGCACTCATATTAGAATGGTGTGATAGCCTGCTTATATCAAAAAAAAAAGTACTACCTTGGTAATTAGGGATATGAATGATATGTTCTTGAACATCATTTCTATGGATGAACAATTGCATTGTCTTGGAATCAAGAAACTCAATTTGTCCTTGCCGGTGATTAGAAAGCCTATCAAATTTGGGGAAGGTGAAATGGCGTGAAAGTGTGAGATGGGACTAAGACAAGCAGACTAGTGTAAGTGGAAATGTAGAGATAGGTTAGAGATTTCATCAGGGTGATATACATAATAAAGAATGGAACTTTATCAGGGCCTTTATAAACCTTACTTTGTTGCAATTTGCATCAGACCATGAATGCGCTATGCCATGGATGCACTCGGGAAGCCAAAGAAGTCATGTATGCCACATGCACCCAACTATCATCTATGCTTGAATGATTTGAATTTTTTTCATGTAGAAAGAGGTAAGCTAAACCACATGTATCTAGTATTTAAGCGTCTTGAGATGCCAAAAGAACTTAATGCTTGCGGTTTTTGTGCAGTTTCTCAGTTTAAAGAGAATCTCACAAATTTGAAAGGGAATTTCTCATCGCAACATCAGAACATTTCAGAAGCTGCAATATACGTTGTAAGATGTTTATATTTTTAAATAGTCTATCATTGTCCACAAATGGCAAAAGATTAAGCTTAATTTGGTATTATACGGCATTAATAGTGTTAGCATCCAGGTAATACCTCCGGACAGATGCGGGTGGCAGTGGTTAATGTCAGGACATCAGAATTGAATGGGAACTTCGAAGCAGCATGTACATTTGTAAGTACCAATCTCTGCCCAGAATTGGCAGGATTCAGCTTTGGTAATAATTGATACTTCAACTTACATGTATCCTGTATGCTTTCAATAAAGTTTACTTGGTTTATAATGATGATAATGTTATTTCATGCTTTATCAAGATTGTATAAGTTGATCATGAACTCACACATATTGTATAAGTTGATCATGAACTCATGCATACACAACATGCATGACTATTTTTTTTCCTTCAGGAAACATACATGCTAATAAAGTGTAGAGAAATTTGCATATTGAAAATGGACACTGTAAATAGGGATTGTTTTGATAACTATGATTCACAATTGAATGTTTCTGACTAGCAAGGAATTGAGTCTTAAATATTAATGTGATCTATAATTGTCTTTTTTTCAGGAAAATTGGTCATTTTGTAAGCAATGTAGCTGATGGAGGTGTGTTAGTCTCAAACTGGGATACCTTTCGATTATAATGTCTTTAAATTCTAAGGATGTAACTACATACATTTGTGTGTATGCATGCATGTAACTATTTATGTGTGCACATGAATGTACACAGGGTTGACATAGAATGTTACTAGAAGGATTTGAGCCCAAATTCTGTCAATTGAAAAGACATAATAAGTCAGCTAAAATTCGAATTCAACCTTTTTTAGCGTGGCCTAGGATATTAATATTTCATGTTTTGGAGGTTTATTACCTATGCATCTAGTGGTTACAAAATACAAGATTAAGAGATATTATTCAATATTGAGTTGTATCAACTTGCTGCATGGTGTTTAATTCTTGGCATATCATTTTGGCAAGAGTTTTGCATCCAAACAAAGTAATCATCCATATAAGATATAATAACATGTGGTTAATAATTAAGTTCAAGATGAAATTAGTGCAGTTAGACTGTGGTAAGGAATGAGATAGGGAAAGCATATCAGTGCTTGCATCTTATGAAATATTCTGTACAAATGTGAAATCACACTTCTATTGCTATTGTATTTTTAAGTTCTTTTTAAAAGATGATATTACTCACTAGATATGTTTGAACATTATCACTCATTATCTTAACTAGGAAAGGGACAGTGGAAGTTTAACCATATGAAAATAAAAATATCTAACTGCATGAGGGACTGAGGATTTGAAGATCAATATGAATAGTATTTCATTGCTTTAATTTCTGGTTGGATCCTTTTTGACCATCTCCACCTCTGATCTTATTTGGTCTTTCTTTTATGCCTTACAGAAATCTTTTATGAAAGCTTCAACACCAGTCTCAAGCATATAAAATTATGTGGATTGGTGATATTGTTTGTGATACCATTGGACAAAAAGCCAAACCAAAATTTCACACTAATTTTTCAATACTGAATAGGCATAACAGAAATGCTCATTTCCACTAGAAGCATACAATTTTAACCTCTCCCTTCGAACCAACACCACGCACCCCCCCCCCCCCCCCCAAAATTAACCCCCCCCAAAAAAAAAGGAAGAGAAAAAACTCAGATCATATGCTATACAATTTTCCTTTAATCTAGCTGCCGACTATGGATTTAGATGTATTTGCTCTGGTTTTTCTTTTCTTCTTTTGTTTTTTTTCAAAGTGAGTACATATTGATTAGTTCTTTATTCGCATTTAATGGTAGATATATCTAATTCACCAACTCTTGTCCATAGGATCCAGATGGACATGCAACTCTCTTTGCTCTACCAAGATGTTTAATGAAATTGTCAGGGAGTTATGCCTTAATAAATTTGTGAGTTGAGAACTTAAGATTGCTAAGCTGATCCAGGCCCTCAGTCACTGAATTGCTTAACCTGCCCATCCAGAAGCTTACTTTATCTTAAATGAATGAATATATCAGAAAAAGGAATTGCCTTGAGCTATGATGGTGGATATATGGTGAATGGTTCTTCCTCATGATGAAAGTCAGCTTGATATTGATCCAGACAATCCATTCCTGATGAAAGTTAACCTGATTTTGATCCTGACTGTCTACAGTTCCTTGGAGAACAAAGAAGATATCCAAGATGTATTTATGTGCTGTACTGCTCTGTAGCATAGACAATGATGAAACAGAAATTTATCATGGAATATGCTTAAATGATGCTTGACCATATGTGAAATTTCAGTCATCTTTACCTTTTGGTGAAGGGCATGTTTTCTGTAGTGGGATGCATTTCTTTTGTAGCTTTTTAGTGTTATGATTTGTTTCTAGGATGGCATTTTTTTTTTCCATTTTGTTAAGAGATTTGCTTGTCCATGGTCTCAGACTCTCAATAGCATTTGTATTTATTTCTTGTTCCTGGCAATGACAACTTCTGTGATAATGCAGGCATCTGAAAAATTAGAACTTAAATCCTTTTGGAATCTGTAGAGACTCCATGATTCTCTGTGGCATTTGAGATGACATTTGGACTACCAATTAGATGGGTTCGCTGGAATTGTAATGAATTATGCTCCAGTTGGCAGGGTCAAAGCTGCAGTGCTGCTGCATTTGCAGGTATTGGTTCAAAGTTCCAAGTCCTGTTGGACACCTTAGACTGGTCCCTGTCTTGGGACAAGCCTTGATTCTTGGAGGTGAAGTTGAAGCAGATTGGATGAGAACAGTGTCACAAGTTTTGCTTGCATACAACCCATACCTCATTGCCTTCCTAATTACACATAATCCGTGATGTGCTTGCAGTGATTGAGAAAGGAGTGACAAAAGATGTTATAATAAACACCAATGAGATCTTTGTATCAGGTAAGTGAGGCAGCAACAAATTCTGTGAACATGGTGTGTACTCGAGCCAGGCATCATTGTATCCAGCCTAAAATGCTTCTCAAATAGAATCCACAAGAAAATTTTTCTTAATGAATTTAGTATGTGATCATATATTGACTTCCATTAAAAGTCCAGCTAGCATGGTTCTTGTACATCTACCATTTACTTTATAGCATGATTACTAATGTCTTCAGGTCTTAAGACCACTTACCAGCTCTGCATGTAGAAGTTGCATCTTAGATGAATGTTGTTGTTTCAGGAAGTTCACTGTTGATGTATATGATTCAGTGTAAAAGCGAACCAATGATGATTTTAACCTTAAGCAACCCCTTGCTGTTATTCGCTGGCTTTTCATAATACACTGTCAACCTGTTGATGATATGCCAGTGTTTCTTTCTTAATGACCTGTGATAATATCTCATATGAAAGCAAGCCAAAGTTTCTCATCCGCAATCCAAGGTTTTTGCTGGCTATCCCCAAAATCTCCGACTAAAAGCTGTTCACACAATCCACTGACCAATTTCTATCCTCACACACGCAGACGAAATGCTCGAAATGAATATTTCATGATTAAATATATATATATATATATATATATATATATATATATATATATATATATATATATATATATGTGTGTGTGTGTGTGTGTGTGTGTGTGTAAATAGAGAGAGGGGGGTTAAAATCAAATCGATCAGATTTGGACTTAAATCTTGTCAGATCAAAAATCTATAATAAAGATCTTGCATTAATGATCTACGCTGTTGAATATAATCTATTACCTCAAAACTGTTTGCACATAAAAAAAATCATATGATTTGGAGACTCCTAGCTTATGCATCAAATAGTCAAAAATTGAATAACTTAAATAAAATTGAATTAGATATATATTTTTAATCACTTGATGTACATGCTAGAGGTCTTCAAATCATATGATTTTTTGTGTGCAAGTGGTTTTGAGATAGTAGATCACATCCAATAGTTTTGATTATCGATGTAGAACCTTCATTGTTTAGGTTTGATCTAATCAGATCTGAGTCCAAATCCGATCAACCTTATCCATATATATATTCATTCTATTTTTCTCTTGCCTTTAAAGAATCCATCAATTAAAAATGTGGGGCAGTATGAGGAGCCAGCTTTCTGATTGGTGAGAGGTCTCAAATCAAAATCCAAAGAGCATGACTAATGCATAAATGGAGTCATCGATCAGCATTACCTAAATAAAACAATAACAGCATCAACAAGAACGATGCCCATAAATGTCCCTATTCATATTAGTGGCTCCTGGGACCAGAACAATATCATACAAGCATGCAACTGATCTGATGAGGCCCAGAAGGCCTGCATGACAGATAAAGGGAGATGAATCTTTAAGCTGAGTTCAAGCTGAACTTTGTCCATAAGTGAGACATACTTGATGGAAGGGAACTGTCAACACTCCAATTCCAAGTATGGACAGCGAACAAAGGCTTTTATCAATGCAACTTGGTTCAGAAAAATTCGGCCTGTCTCCTAGATAACTTTGATTCAACGTTAGTCAAAAGCGTTATAATAGCCCCCCTTTTTTTTTTTGTGTGTGTGTGTGTGAAACGAGAACATGGCTCTCTGATCATGAGGTGATGATACCCATGGTTCAAGAAGACCCTGTGAGAGGCCATGATCCCAAGAGCTGAATGTATCTAGGCCTTGACTTTGGGAAATATATTTAGAGTTCTCAAACTCCTAGTGGCCTTTGGTTCTGTAAAGGTTTTAAAGGTGCATATCTGATCAGCCACCTCTGCAAGTTGGTCCATGCTGAGATGATTCAAGGTGTTTATTTATGGAGGCTATATTAATTAATTCCAATGGAAAATGCTTTTAGTGTGCATAGAAAGATCTCCAAGCAAGTTTGATGCTGGATTGGCAACTACACTTTTGACTGCCTGCATATTGCATCAAATTAAATCCCCTCCTATCATGTAGCAGAAAGAATTTTTTGTCTGCATGAGAGGTGCATAGCGTTAGTACTGTTCTAATACACATTGGCTGAGGTGAATATGGATTGAAATGGTAAAAACAAGATTGACTATCACTTAATGTGTTGATTTTAATATTTTTTATCTCAAAACTCTGCTAAATTCTCCGTTCGAGCACTCCATTCTTGTTGAGGCAGAGAACTGACTTGAGCGTCGGAGGGTCTTGCCGGAGCAACCCCACCTCCGGTTTAGACTTCCTTTGCAGGTCCCGGCGGCGACCGCGGCTTCCCCAACTCCAGCTTCTCTGGCGCAGGCAGATTTTTGCACCAACAGGATTGGCGTCAAACGAAGGAAGTACAGAGAGAGAGATGGGCACAGCCGGAACCGTCCCTTCGAATCCTGCGCACTGCCGCCTCCAGATATTTTGGCATTTAATGTGTGTACGTCAGAGCCCGCTTTTCGGTGAAGGTGACCTGAAGAGTCTTTTCGGAACCCCCGTCGAAACGCGATCCCCAAGCACCGTGCCACGGGAATTTGCGAACGGTCAACCCTCGATAGCGATGAAGGGGATAAGCGCGACACGTGGCACGCACCAGTTGGCCCAGGAAGACTCGCCGCCATAACTGCGCGAGGATCCGTCGGCTATTTAAACCCCCTAGTCCTTTCATGGCTTCATCCTGGTGCCTTTCTTTCGCCTGAGAGCCTTGCTTCCCTCGCACCAGTCCTTGCCTTCTTCAGCCCCCCAATTCTTCTCTGAGGGTTTCTACACCATGTCCTCTACCCCGGAGGCTGTTCTTGAGGGGATTTCTAGGGCTTGGAGGAAGGTGAGGAGGAGAACGGCGGCCGGTGAGAATCTCCGTCGTTTTAAAGGGGGCTCAGGGAAGAATTCCTTCAACAACAACATTAATAATGGTTGCTGTCAAGTATTAGTCTGACTAGGCCATCAAGCTGGCTGCATGCTGGAAGGCTCGAAGAGATGGTGCATGGACCATGGAAGCTGGCTGGAGATCGATCTCGGCATGCCTTGGATGATGGACATGTCGATGTTAACATTAGTAATTAAAAGACAGATTTAATATAGCATGAAATTGGTTATCAAATTTTGGTTGTTTATTAATACAGTTATGGACACATTGGTTTGCATTGGTGAGATGATGGGGATAGCCGTTTGAAACCCATATTTTTGATTGAGATCTTGTTCTAAATGTTTTTGTTTCGAGAGAAACTAAACTATGGATCAAGAGATAGGTTTGGTCTTGCCTTAGCAAGAAGACTTTTATAACCTCTAGTAGAAGAAGAATCATGCAAAGAAGGAAAGTAATAACTTTCTGAGTGAGAGAAACCTCTAATAGGATTGATTATAGCAAAAAATAATTGAGTACAGACAAGGTTCTAGGCTGGAATGCTTTGTCACACCAGAGAACTAATTAATTTACAAACTTTATGAACGTTTCAATGGAGAATGCAATGTGGATATAAGGTAGTTGTATATATTGACAGATTCATGATCCCTACTTTGAAAATAACCTCATTCTTTTATATTTGATGACTGCTGGATGACAGACCAAATAACTACATTATCCATGTCATATTTTTACATTGCAGTCGGTTTTTAAATAAAGCTATCTTGTCTCTTTCTTGTTGTCCCTTTTTAGAGCTGGTTCGGTACTCAGTGTTATGATCGGTCCTTGAAACTTCACCCATGTACATGTTTCTAGTTTCCTCATGTCAATCATGATACGGTGAATCGTCAGGGAATATGGTTGGACATATATTCAATGCTATTTTATGGCTAGGTCCCAACCATCACTTGCCATCTGACCATGGATTAAATATAGTTCACATGTAAGGAGTTGTTTTAGGTTTCATATATGGTCTAACACAGATCAAATTCCATATCTCCCCATGTATTGCTCATTCCTTGAATGCTTGTGCAGCCAAAAGGAGGACCGTTGGATATGATCCCGACAATCCCTTATTAAACTGATGGCTGTGGTGCTGGATGCAAACAAATCGAGCTACTTTCGAACTATTCGAGCTCGATTCTATGATTCAATTGATGTTCGAATCGAGCTGAGTTACTTTCGAGTTTTATCATTTTTTTTTTTTATCGAATCGAACTTGAACTTGAGATATTAAAATTTGATCGATCTCAAGTCAAATTTTGAATCCAAATATATTAAATCGAGTTAAGCTCAAACTTCCGATTACTTGACCTGACTACTCCATCCTAAATGGTGCCATACGTTGTGATTATATAAAATAACAACTATGATTCTGATATGTGAATGGTGGGAATAGATTTTTTTTTTTTTTGGAAGCTCTCAAATAATGACCATCGGGTTCATATGCATGAATAGGGCATCTGAAAACATTCTTCTCATTGGGCTCACATGAAACAACAGACCAGTATCCCACCAGCCACTCCCCCCCTCCCTCTTTGGTATCCCAAATTTTTTTTCCTTTTTTTTTTCTTTTTTTTCTGAATTTATCAAAAAAAATATTATAATTAGTGAAGATTTTTTTTCCTGTGAATGTCTGGAGTCTGCAGGGAGCGGACTGCTCCCTCATCATATCAAGAGTGCATGTTTTTTTTTCTTCCTTTTTTTTTTTTTTCTTAAGATGCTTTGAGTGCTTGTGTTAGAGGTGGGCCGCATTCAATATTATTACACCGAAGACAAAACCATTATTATCAACCAACCCACCTCTCTCTCTCTCTCTCTACCATCTATTCTATTCCAGCGTCGACTATCTTTAAATATGATCATTCTCTTCCAATCTTTGACTAGAGTATAGACAAATTCCATCTTCTAAAAGTTTTTTATTCGACTATCTGATGAATCTAGCTAATTTGCTTAAAATCCATTACCATCACTGTTGTCCAGCCTATCACCAACCAATGGAGGATCTGTCAGTACTTAATAGCTCAAAATATTATCAACTTTTGAAAATCTCACCAATTAGAAGTTTTTTTATTCGACAATCTGATGAATGTAGTTAATTTGCTTAAAATCCATTATTATCATGTTTCTCCAGTCTATCACCAACCAATGGAGGATTTGTCAATACTTACTAGCTTAATTAAAATATCATCAACTTTTGAAAATCTCACCACTTCCTATACTCTAATTAATGTCTGCTATCATGAATATTTTGATAATATTCTTGTTTATAGGGGGATTGATGTCTATGCTTTTCTTCTTTTTTATTATAGTAGTTGCAGCAAACTTTCTTCATTTAAAAAGCTAGAGAGAGAGAGAGTAGGTGTCCATATGCAATATCTTCGTTTGCTTCTAAACAATTGAACTTCTATATTTATGAATTGAGGGGTCCATCCATGGTTAAAATGTTTGGTTAGGACATATATTGAAATCTTTGAAATAATTCACTACCAATTCCTGGATCCATCTTCAGCAAAAACCTTCCCCAAATCCGCCAATCACAGTGGCCGCTGCTTTGTCCCCCAAATCTAACCTCCTCTTCACAGATGGATACTGTAGCAGCAGGATAGATTCCTACCCTCCAATCTACTCAAGAAAGACTACTAACTAACATATTCCTAGACTTGTAGACCCACCAAAATGTGATATTTTGACTAAAGGGACATAAGAAAGGAATAATATATCCCATTTGTGGACAATCTCTGGCTTGTACATTGTTCTTGTGTCTCTTTTATCCTGCTTTCCCCCTAGGATTTTATCTAATGGAAGTTGCTTGGCTGTTGAGAGAGCAATAGATGAGCGTGCACACAACATTACAACTTACCATATGCTTCCGCACTCTCACATGCATGGAAATTCTGCCCATAGGAGGCCATCCCACAAAGCCAGGGCCCATTCATCTTTAATCTACAATATTAGGAGCTAAATGCAGTTTAGTTATGAGATTCATTAAACTGCGTAGGCCCATGTCACTGCAAGGACCTAAATAAAATTTTGGTCATGTATACTAGTGATCGAAGATGGCAATGGTGGCTTTGGATCTTACTTGTCTATTATTGCAGTCAAAAGCTTATGGTTCGGATGGATCGATCTCTACTTCTACATACGTGAGGTATTGTCTGCTTCGATTTTTGAAACTATGGCACAGGACCTCATGGTTTTACTCTTTAAAATGTGCCTCACGTGGAAGATAAGATTCTATCCCATATAAATCAAAGTCTTTTTTGACTTACAACCAATGTGGAACTATTAATGCCCTCCCATTTATACTGCAATACCTCTCAAATGCTATACGACTTCTACTTTCTCTAAATGATAGACACTAGCTTTACAAGCCTCCATATCATGTGTATTATGTTCTATTCATCTTTATTAATATTGCACTTTTTACACCTTGATAATTTTATTCATCTTAATAGTGAGGAATTCCTTTAAATATGACTACCACTAGTGTATACTCTAATTTGGCTTAAATGAGCAAGTTTGGTTCTTCATGCTCTTCTTTACTAATTGGTAGATCCTCATGCATATGAGAGATTTTAAAGAGAGGTTAATATAATTATAATGGTGTGCTAAGTCTACATGTAAATGATACCGACATGAGCTGTAAGTAGCTTCTTGGATGCTAATAGATACCACAATCAAGTGCGCACATTTAGCTAGCATGCTTAAGAAGTTTAATCTATAATGTATCTTTTGCGTGAAAGTAACTATAACAAGTCAAAGAAACCATTCCCTTGAGTTTAGGGACTAATCTAATCATGTGGATAACGAATCAAACTGCTCAGAATTGTAATATGACTTTTGAGATTAATACGCAAATCATCAAATGCTTAAATGTATATGGAGTCGATTCCATCTAATAATAGCATAAGACCTCAACTTCCTAATATTAAATAAAGGATTGGTTACTCCAGTAAGCTATCGATCAATATGCTAGCTGTGAGAATGTGATGTCTAATGCAATGTAGAATGATCAAGCATCCAAGCACAAGAGTGAGTCAATCTTTCATGTGAATTTGATAACTACCACAAGTCTTTTCCTTTCAAGGCATACAATTGTCATGCATATTGCACGACTTCGCACATGCATTAACTTCACACTAGCAATATACAATTTGGGTTTTAGATTATATAATTGTATCAATTCCAAGATGCTAAATTAGTTGAGATTCCAGCTAATTTACATTCAAGGTTAGGTTGCAACATATACTTTATTTACTTGCAATATTTGATTAAGAATAGCATAGTGATAATTTGTCATTGCATGTTAATCCAATCGAGAAGCGTGTTTATTAGCCCAATTGGTATCTAACCTAGATTTAACAATTGATATAACTTTATATGGTTTTCAGAACATTTCATTAGGGTCGGATGAACCATTTTTGAGTTTCAAATGAAAGACCTCATATGGCTTGATATTTACATATGCAAAAAAGATGTTGGATTGCATTTTACTTTTGTTTAGAATTTTTTTCTTTTTTTTTTTTTTTTTTGGTTTTTCATGGAGGCCAATGACTTCTCCTTTTTCGAACATGCTAGAACTTACTATTTCGCATACTTCATAACCTAAACCGCTAACATGGGGCATTTATAATTCTAACAATGTCCTCTTGCCATGTTTAATAAGGAACATCACATGCATTTCATATATAGAAATGATAAATAAATAATTACTTAACACATCATCATAATGTTGTTGGAATTTTAATTTAACTTGACTTAGCATCAACATATCAATATTAAATATTTGGTAGGGCAAGATCCCATAACCTACCTCAGATCTTTCAATCAATGATGTAAAAATACAGTGATCTCAAGGTTGAACGTGATCGCCCCAAGAATGGGTGAGACTTCCCTCGCCAGGCCAAACCATGTGCCGCATCCGGCCTCGATTTTAATATCTGTTCCCGCCCAACATCCCACGTGGATATCCCGTGGCCCCTCGATAAGAAAAGTGTACGTGGCAGACAGACAACATGCCCAAACCCCGCAGTAATTTATCCCCTCCTTCCCTCCACCCCCGCCCCCCGTCCTCCGCGCCTCCTCCAACCCCAGCCTTCCACCTCACCTCTCCAAGACCGCCGTGACAGCCAGGAGAAGGACGAGGGACAAAGAAAGAAAGGGAGTAGGAAAGACCCAGAAGAAGAAGAACAACAACAACAGACATCTACAGCGCCAACGGCGCAGAGAGGTGGGGGATTTGACGGTGGGTCCCACTCCCCCCGTTCCCATCCACCCTTCAATTATTGCACTTGCTTCTTAATCCCCACCCTTCGATCCTTCCTCTTTGTGCTCTCTCTCTCTCTCGTTCTTTTCTTTTCTTTTCTTTCCTTCGCTTTTATGATCATTCCATCTCTGATCCCAATCCCCTAAAAAAAACCCTCTCTTAAACTCTTCCCTCTTCTCTTCTCCTTTCACTCCCAAAAAAAAAATAAAAATAAAAATATGTGGATCGTTTTATTTTTCTACTTTTCTTTGTGTTCGTTGCTTTCGTCGGTGACCGCCGCCTCCGAAGCGGCGGGGGCGGCGATGAGCGCATACGATGTGCTGAAATCGCATGGATTACCGATAGGGTTGCTGCCGAAGGGGATAAAAAATTTCCAGGTGGACGAGGAGGGGCGGTTCGAGGTCCGGCTGGAGGCGGCGTGCACGGCCAAGTTCGAGAGCCAGAGCGAGGTCCGGTTCAACTCCACCGTCGCCGGCACGCTGTCCTACGGCCAGATCGCCCCCCTCTCCGGCGTCGCCGCGCAGGAACTCTTCCTCTGGTTCCCCGTCCGCGGCATCCGCGTCGACATCCCCAGCTCCGGACTCATCTACTTCGACGTCGGCGTCATCTACAAGCGCTTCTCCCTCTCCCTCTTCGAGACCCCGCCCGATTGCATCCCTCTTTCCACCGCCTCCTTCGCTGAACCCCTCGCCGAGGGCTCCCGCATCGCGCGTCTCGTCTCCAAGGTGAGATTGATCGACTCGGTTCGTTGATTCATTGCTCAGATCTGAAAGTTTTTGGTTCATTTGGATTGCAGAGTCAATTGGGGGAGCTGCGTTATAACCTCGATCGAGAGGGTGCTCGAGGGGTTGTTCTGTGAATCAAACATCATCGCCGGAGAGAATTATGTCTTCGTTTGAGACAAGCTCGGCTTGGCTTCTACAATGTGTGTGATTGCAGTGTAGAAATTCCCTTGGATTTGCTCTATCCTAGAAAAGAGGAGAAATTTTGACTGGGTGAAGGATTGAGTCTGTCACCACTGTGAGAAAAATTGTGATAAAAGATTCGAGAGGATGTAGTGGAAGGAGTTGAGGGAGTTCAATTCCTTCCAAAAAAAAAAAAAAAAAATGGTGATGAATGTTATATATAGGTTTCAAGTTTTGATTCTTGTAACCTATCATGATCCTAGTAAAAAGGCTACATATATATGGTAGGGGAGTTGGGATGGACCTTGCTCTTCTCTACTATGTTGTCTTTGTTGTGTTGTGAGTAATGCTTTGAGTCTCTGTGTATATGCCGGAATCATCTGTCTTTATATATTTTCTAAACACTTGTTAGATTGGATGCTAATATGTAACTCTTGTTTGCATAATGAATGGCTATCTTTTGGAGTCGCTTAAACCATGTTTTACTTCTGTTTTCCTTTTTTTTTTGAATCAATTGGATTAGGGCTTTGGTTATATTGATTGTCTGGATGAGTGATCTATAGAGAATGAAAAAGGAAAATATATATATATATATATATATATATATATATATATTTTGAGTCTTATGGGATCAAAGAGGAATGTAGGTGGATACATAAAACAGCTAGTATAAGTGTCTAGTTTGCAAAGATGAATCACTACCCTTGGAGTCCCATTGTGTTTGGCTTCTGTTTCCCTTTTTGATTTATCTAAATTAGTAATTCAATTATATCAAGTGCCCACATGAGCGATCAATGGAGATGAAAAAAAGTTTATTGCCAGTCCTATTTTGAATCAAATGGGAATGTAGATGCTCAAATAGCTGAGCCAAGGCTTGTAAGTTTTTATAGTTAAATTCTTCTAATTATTAGGATTATTGGCTATTACATGATAAGCACCAGTACACATGAGATGTGCTCTAACAGTGATGGAAATCATGTAGGTATGTTCTTAGATTGAAACTTGTCCCATATTTTTAGTGTATGGCTGGGCATATTAGAACAGAATGCATGCAAGTTTTCTGTACTGAGATTTGGTGAACAAGGAGACAACAGTTTTAAGGACAGAAGGTTAGCAGATATTACTATGCTTTGGGCGAAGAGATAAAGTCTTGCCAATAACAGTTCCCTGCCTTTTTTGTTTTGACTGTGGGCATTTGAAATATTAGCTGCTATACCTAAATTTTTGTGGCATTGTTGCTATCTTGTAGTTATCTTGCTGCAATTCTGACAGGGGTGATGTCGATAACTCTGATTTGTGTGATGGTGTGGTATTCAATTAAAATTTGGATGTTAGTGGCATGTAGCTATCTTGAGTTATCTTGCAGCAGTTCTGACTGCTAATTTGGATAACTCCAAATGGTATGATGATGTGGTGTTCAGTTGATATTTGGATGTTAGCTCCAGGACACAGCTGAGAAGGTCAGTAGAACTACCATGGATGCTGGAATTTTTGTGAGCATCATAGATGGACACTTGTGGTGTAGATTCCTTGCAGTCATTCTCTGACAATGAGTTGCTAAGTTAGACATTGATGTTTCATTGCATGGTCTTCACGAAGGAGCAAGCAACTTGATCATCCAAAGCTTCATATAGAACATCAAATATGGTAGAAGTGGACCTAAGGTTCAAATAATAATAATAATAATTGTGTATATGAAGAAGAATATCTAGTTGTTCTGTTGTTAGTTTTGTGTGGTGTGTGTTGGATCTTTGACGACTAAGTTTTAAAGCTGGCTCCTCTCATTAGTCTGGATTGGTGGAGGCTAGAATCTTTGCAATTAAATTTGATTATTTTTATATGAAAATGCCCTTTGTGAGTACCTATGATCTATTGATCTACGTCCATAAGATAATTCAAAAGTTTCACTACAGAAATTGAAGATTATAGAGTACAAGATTTTCTCTTAAATCTAATTCTTCAATAAATTCAGTCTCTAAATCTTTCTTTCTTTTAGGATTACAAGAGATATATATAAAAGAGTAAGCTGATTTGGATATGAACTGATATCCTCCAATAATCAGATTAGTCCGATCCACAAAAGCTCAACTTCTGCATCCTTGGCTAACTAATCATGGAGCCCAAATAGAACAGTATGACATCCGAGCAGGGCCTTTTTCTCTTAAATACAACAATATGGCATCTGGGGAGGACCTTTTTTTTTTTTTGCCAGCTCGAAAACTCAAGACATACTCGTCACTTATTGTCTTGCAGTTGCTTGATGTGCAAGAAAGTTTTTGCAGTGAGAGCAGATCTTTTAATTAGAACTTGTATTGAATTAGAGACCATGGCAAGGACGGCAAAATTGTTGCGACCCATTAATGGATATCATCCATAGATCCTGCACATAGCTTGATGAAGACGACTGCAATAGGAGTTAGATAGTTATGTTGGGAAGGGGGACCAATTCATTTAATAGATTGCTAAAATCCAACATATACCTTTGAGGACTGTGGAGAATAATGCTTCCTTGCATATGGTACCCATTTCTTTTTTACCTCTCTCTTGTGCATGCCAGGAGGGATATTGATTTTAAGAGGTTCTTTGATAGGGAGCTAATATAATTACCACTTCATGACACTAATTCATGAATGCATCATCTTAAGTGGCTAAGATCCTATTTGAGATTGCTGTTGGTAGTAGAGCTTTTGAAATTTTTAGAAGTAGAACTTTTGAGAAGTAAAATTTTTGGAAGTAAAGCTTTTACAAAAAATTATTTGGTATTTGGTAATCATATTGATAAAGTATTTTGAAAAAAGCAAAACAGCTTCTCGACATTAGTCAGAAAATATTTTTGAGGAAAGCTTCAAAATACAGCTTTTCTCAAATAGATCTTTTCAGCTTTCTGATAAAACCAAAATAGCTCTCGATATTTTTATTAAACATCACTGTAGCACTCCAAAGTACTTTTTGAGAGCCAAAAAGTACTTTCTGACACTCTAAAAATTTAGCTAAATAGAGCCTAAAAGTGCATTGGATAAATGGTAGTACATTTCATTTGTAAGGTTTTAAAAAGAAAAGATACTTCAACAAAATCAGAGCTAAACCAGGATGAAACAACGCTAAGGTCCCTCTTGAAATGAGCTAGCAAGAAGATAAAAGGAATTGCTGAAGGAGAAGAAATACCTACAACTAGGGTGGCAGTGTCATCTTACTCCAAATTAGCAACACATTTACTCTACTACCTACTTGCAACTACACCCTCATTCAAACTAGACAGTTATGCAGTTATCCATCTAAACATGTTGTGTGCAATATCGCTGACATCTCTGCCACACCTATAATTATTCAATCAGATTATGGATAGCAATCGGATTAAGATGGATCAGATATAAATTAGGTCAGATATAAGATAGATCACAAATTTGTCAACTTGAACTCAATTTATTTATTTAATAAATTAAAATTTTAAATTTAAACCTGTATCATTTTACTAAATAAATAATTTAATTAAATTTATAATAAATTAAATTAAATAGATTAAATAATTAAGCATTGCCGTCTCTAAATGTGATATGACCGGACCTCCGTGTGCTGCATCAATTCATGTTTCCAAGAGGGGAGCAAATTTTCCCATCCTATGACCCCCAACACCTTATCCCAACTCATCCCCAAACATTTCTCAATTCCAATGAGAACCGGAAGGACAAACTTATCCAATTTAATAAAGAATTATCTTTTTCTTTCTATCCCAATCCTCGTAAAAGATCCAAAAGGCAACTCCAGCGTCCTTGTCAATATTTACAGAGGATAACAACCTTCGTCCCATTTGACAATTTCTCGCTGTTCTCGTTTATCCTTCCCTTTCTTGGAACCACCAGCACCCACCATGGATAACTCCAAGTGATCTTTTTTTCTAACAATTTTCCAATCAAACTGGGTCTTAGAATTGACCAATCTAATATATCTTGAGGAAAAGTGCTGTCTATAATAGGAAGCAGAACTGGTATATGAGGGGGAAATGATTCTTATATCTAGCAGTGGCCATCGTCGTCCAATAAACTTTGAGCTTTAAGCCGCCGTTCTAACGAAAAAAATAAAACTTAAAATGGTGTCTTAGTGTAAGCAGCTACCGCGTACCTACTAACCTACCAAGCGAACGACTACTATTTATTTCTTATCATGTAAAACATCTACAGGACATGTAGGATATAGAGCACCAATATTAGGTAGGATATATTGCATAGGATTGTAATATAAACACCTCCCAAGGAGAAATTATTGGATAGGATTGTTGTACCACGTGGACTTTGGACTATCAATTAAATTGCTACATCATTTAGTGAGATTACAAAAAATCTAGCAACTGCGGAATTGAAAATGACTGGCCATAATATGCTTTGTTTGGTTGATAAAACTCTAAGATGCTGTTTGATAGGAGGTGATATTTCACATCACCCCAGTGATGTGAGTTAGATGATGTGATCATCTTGTTTAGTATTATAAAATTTAATTCAGTGATGAAAGATCCAGTGATAAATTCGGTGATAGCATCGTTGCACAATGCAGTGATGCTATCACCACATATATCCTAGGTGATAGCACATCACCGGGTACTGATGATGTGCTAAAATTATTTTAGAAAAAAAATATCTTTAGTCAGTAAATTAGGAAAAAATAAATTTTTTTCTTTTTTTTCTCTATAGATGCCTATCTACTAGATGTATTTTTTATTTTTATTGATAGGTTTAGTTAAATGATATGGATACATTTTATTGATTTATTAGATATCTATTTTATTTCTATAGATAGATATAGTTAATTGGCATGGATGGATCGTGCTAAATTTTTCATGCTTTTTTTTTCAATTTATTTTGATGGGCTAAATCATTCCTAATGGATAGTCCTGATATCGATGGTCAAAATTGGCTGAGTCTAGTCAAACCTGATTATACAATAATATTATTATAATATCATTTTAATAGATTCATTGAAATAAATATCTATAATAATAAATAAATAAATAAATATTATTATTATTACTACTGCTATATGTTTTTGTGATGAGTTAAAAATGAAGAATGTTTCATCAAATTGTAGAGTAATTATTATGTATAATGTATAAGACTATTTATGATATTTTATATATTATCATTATCACTATTTGGTGATATATCAAATACAGTAAAATTTTATTTTCAGTGATATTTTAGTGATATACCAAACATAATGATTACATATTATCTCAGTATTTACACATCACCCCAGTGTTCATATCATCTCAGTAATTACATCACTAATAATATGTCAACGGCACCTAAAAAAATACTAGCTCCTACTGTTCTATGCAATGGAATTTTTATTTTTTTATTTTTTGATAAACATGATAAATTAAACCAAATAAATATAAATATAATTATAGGAATTAGCAAATAGAATATTTAATGATGGATGAGGAAGCCTCCCGTAGAATCCCATATTCTGTGTGATTGGCCACATAACATAATGGACTATTTATGACATTGCTCTTTTTCAGATGCTACATTCAACTAAAAAGGTAACTTCTTGTATCCCTAACTTTAAGGCATCAAATCTCCATTTTTTCCCCCTACTTTATCATGTCCTGTCTCCATCAGCATGCCTACTGCCATCGGAGACTGGGTTCTGACATCCAAACAGGCCTTTCACGTTACCCAATTTCAGTCCATTAATTATGGCTTTATGTGGCCCAACCAGTACAGTGCAAGGCCCATATTCAATAACAATGGATAACAAGAGAAATTCTTTATGCACTATCGCCGGCGTAGAAAATTCGATATGAAATACATCATCTCATCCGATTGATCTATATAGTCATTATTTTTTAATATATATTTAATATTTATAAATCAATTTTTTCATTTAAAAATTTTATATGATGCAAATACTCTTATTTTTTAGAAAAAATTATGACATCCTGTGACGTAATATAGTATAGGATGTCATAATATGATCTCGGATATCATAATATGAGAAAAATATTTTTGTCTAACCATTTTTTAATGTGCATTTAATTTTTATAGATCAATTTTTTTATTTAAAAATTTTAAATGATGAAAATATTTATTTTTTAAAAAAAAATTATGACATCATATGCATATTATGAGCGCGGTATGTCATAATATGGACATAGAATGTCATAATTTTTTTAAAAGATAGAGGATATTTTTATCATACAAAATTTTTAAACAAAAAAATTGATCTACAGATATTAAATGTATGTTAAAATATAATAACTATGTAGACTAATCAGACGGACAAGATGATACACAAAGAATTTCATTGGATAACAGACTGTGCATTCTTTCCCACGAAACACTTGAACTCAGAATTCTGCAGGTTAACGTTTAGGTTGGGAAAGCAATTATAAGCAAGTTAAAAAGATGGACTTTGATTTGATGCACATATCCCTTGAAGATCGTAGCTTGCATCTGAAATATGAATATTTGTGTGCATCTACCGATACTTAACCAATGTTTTTAACAAAAAAAGATATTAGTTATTTGTTCGATTTGTATCGGATATGTGCTTTGGGGTGAGCCCATATGCCGTAAAAAATGCTGGTGGTGTCCTCGGACAACAAGGTGAAAAACATGATAATGCTTTGTTTATTTTCATGTTTTTTTCCTGTTTCTTGGATTATTTTTTGATTTTATTGTTCTATAGATTTGGGGACGAAGGAGATTGGACTCGATGCACCATGAAGCACAACATCCACAGGTGAGGCTCTTCGAAATTTCCTTTTGTACAACAAAATAAGTAGTGGCTTATGCTATTGCTTACCATGAATAACCATTTGCTTTATGTCACAAGTCATGTTCTATAAAATACCATGCTCTTTGAGAACAATGATTGGAAAGTCTGGTGTAGCCTCCATGAGAGTACTTAAAAGTGGTGTTTGATGCATTACATAGATAATATTGCTATAATAATATGATTGCAGAGTGAATATAATTATTTGATAAAGTTACAGAAAATTTTATATTGCAGTATTTAATATATGCAGTAATGTTGTTATAAAATTATAGGAAATCGTACATTGCAGTATTTGGTATATAATTTAGATATCATAGAATATAAACTAATTTTTTCAAAGTACTCCTATTCTTTCTTATTGATTATTATCTATTTTCTAGAGAAACAACTTAATTTTGAGACCAATCATTTTTCATGACATCACTAATTATATTTTCTTTTCTATTTTCACCAACTGGAATTATCCCTAATTTATTTTGATTTATTTTGATGGAGATATTTTGGTCCTGAAGTTATCTTATTGCAAGATTGCAGGTAGTAATGTCAAAATAGACCGGCCCAACCTATAAGGGCCTAAAATTTGATGGGCCGGGCCGGGCTAGGCCCATCCAAAAATGGGACATAATATTGCTGGACCAGCCCAACCCTTTAATAGCCGTGGGCCAAGCCGGGCCAGCCCATGGGCCTTGAACCTCAAATGATTAATAAAAAAAACTAATAATCAGATAAAAAAATCAACATATTCTCAATTAAAAATTGAAACATCGTCAATTCAAGCATTTAAAATTCAAAAATTCAATCCAAATATTAATAAAATAGAAATTAAAAGTTTCAAACATCACCAATTCAATAATTCATTACACCAAACCATATAAAATACTAAAATTTAATATCCATAATAAATCATATTTCACAATCTTCATTGGCCTCTTCCTCAAGCTGTATGACATTTGAATCTACTTGTGATACATTTATCTCAAGGCTATCTTCTTTATCTAAAATTCACAATAATAAAAGAATTAGACAATCAATCCCATTGAAAAATAAAAATTAATCATTAGACAAGATATTAAAATAAATCTAAAAAATATATATCATTTGGAGTAAAGCCATGCAACCAATTTCGCATGCAAATAAGAGTTTGGACATTTTCAGGAAGGAGAGAGCTTCTATATTTGTTTAAATCACGACCTCCAATATTAAAGATAGATTCAGATGCTACTGTAGTAATTAGAATACTTAGCACATCACGTGCCATAACTGAAAGATCAGGATATTATGTAGTATCCCTCCAATACTTGAGTACATCCAAATTACTAAAGCAGTCATAATCAAGTGTTCGCTCTTCCAAATAAAGATCCAATTCAGATTTGCCATCATTAGATTTAGTTGCACTCCCATATTTCTTGAATTCTTAAAAAATTTTAAACACATTCACAACAAAAAAAGAGAAACAGATGAGATATTATATATCAAATAACATATAGCTGAAAAAAATTAAAATTTCAAAATAATAAATTTTAAAAAATATTCAAAACTTACACTAAAAATTTTTGTATCCTTGATTTTAGCTCCTCTACTTGGCCTAGGCAAAATATTGGATTGAGAATCACTTACACTTGCACTTGATGATGCACTGGACTTGCTTGCATATTATTCATAGAGCTTGTACAATTTTATTTTCACAAAATCTCTTTTCTCTTCAGCAATAGAAGGTTCAATCTTTGAGTAATAAAATTCTAAAAATTCAAGCTTCATACGTGGGTCAAAAATAGCTCCAAATGCAAGTACTACACTATACTCCTTCCAATATTTGTCAAACTTTTTTTTCATTTTTTGAGTCATATCTTTGATAATCCCATCTTCACAGTATAAATTATCATTCAACATGCATTCAATTTTTCAAACTTGCAAAAAATATAAGTTGGAGGTCAGATAAGATGAGCCAAAGATCTTATTACTAGTATCATAAAATGGTTCCAAAAATTCATATATTTTCTCTCCTCTTCTCCATTCATCGTCTGTTGGATAATATTTGAAATTTCTATCAACCAATTGGAGACTAGCAAAAGTCTTTTCATATTTGAGTGCACCATCAAACATCAAATATGTTGAATTCCATCTGGTTGATATATCTAATCTTAAACCAATTCCTACATCAAGACCCATTTGCTTAACACATTTTTGAATTTTTTTCATCCTCCCATCTGATCCCCTCACATATTTGACACTCTCTGATTTTATACAGAGATTCACTAGCTACCTTCAAGCCTTTTTGAATAATGAGATTCAGTATGTGAGCAGAGCAACATACGTGAAAGAATTCTCTATCACACAATAAGCTATTTTGCAAACGAAAATGATTTTTCAAAATATCTACCATGTTGTCATTAGATGAAGCATTATCTAAGGTAATAGAAAAAAAAATTTTCTTTATACCTCATTTTTTCAAGCAATCAAATATAGTTGAAGCCAATTCAACTCCAATGTGGGGAGGTTCCATGCGAGCAAAATTAAACATTTTACTGTTTAGTTTTTAATTTTCATCAACAAAGTGAGCAGTTAAACAAATATAACCTTCAGTAGTGCTTGCTTTCCATACATCAGAAGTCAAACATACTCTGTTAAGAATCTTAGCCATAGCTTGTTTAAGCTTCTCTTTCTCTCTCAAATGAATTTTTTGAACATCAGCCACAGCAGTATTCCTAGAATTTATCACCACATCTGGATTTATATACTTTGCCCAAGCTCTGATCTTATCATATTCAACAAAATTATAAGGCAAGTCATGTTTAATGATAGCTTCTACAAGCATTTCATGAGAAATTATTTGATCTATTTTTTTAGACCTTATTTTTTCTACTTGATCAAAAATCATTTCTTCCACATTATGATATTCAACTATTTTACAACTTTACAAATGACCATGCAAATGTGAAGTTCCATAATTTGAACCATCAGGTTTAGGACCAATTTGTTACTTATGCCTGCAACCATTACATGTTGCTCTTTCAATTCCATCTTTTGCTTTATCAATTTTTATGAAAAAATTCTAAATATCTGATGTTCATATTTTCTGCTTCTTATTCATTGATCCAGAAATATTAGATTCAATTTCAGTTTCGATTAGAATTTCTGACGACTGAGATTCCATGATTTTTCAAAAATCTTACATAAAAATCATAAAATATAACAAACAAAAGGATACTATCATTGATTCAGTCTATCATGACTAAAGTCTAATGAAACAATTATTTAATTAATAATTTAATATTAATTAATTTAATTTAACATCCTCTGTTAAAGGCTTAAAGCAGTAAAGCAGAGGGAGAGTCGGAGAGAGAGATTCATCATACCGACTACCAAGCGAGCCCGAGAGGGAGAGAGATCGAGAGAGGAGGAGGAGGGGGCCGGCAATGGTCAAATCACACAATTCCTGGAGAGAGACCGAACTCTGGTCAAGCTAGATGGAGAGAGACCGAGAGAGGTAGAGAGCCTGAGAAGGAGAGACTGAACTCTGATCCTGGAGCCTAATTCGGAGGTGGCGACACCAATGATAAGGAGGAAGAGGGGAATCTCCTGGTTGGATGGAGAGGCATCCGTCAGTAGAAGGGAGGAGGGGCTCGGAGGAGGAGGAGGATCGTCCGGAGGTTGGATGGAGGGGCGTCGGTCGATGAAAAGGAGGAGGGGCTCGAAGGAGGAGGGGGATCATCCGAAGATTGGATTGAGGGGCTGTTGGGTGGATGTCTGGCCAGGATACCACCTCCCAAGATTTTTTCGATACCACGTGATGCAGCAGGAAGAAAGAAGAAATAAAACAAAAAATAATCAAAATTCGTGGATCAACCAAAAAAGGGCTCGCCTCCACGGAGCATGCAAACTTCACTATGAGAAAAAAAATATTACTAGAGGAGATCTTACCCTCAACCCTCGTACACCCAATTTCTCTCTCATAGAAAGTTCTCCCTCACAAAAGCTCTTTTTCTAGGAAGACCCTCTGAACCCTTAAAGCGACTACTGTCTGCTGTCCAAGAGCCTCATGGTCCTTCTCCTCTCAGCGATGCGCTGCTTCTCTCTCCACGGGTCACTGGTTCCTAGTTTTCGCATGAAGATGTCCACACCGCGAGAAGACCACTAGGCCACCACACCACACAAGACCTCTCGTTACACTGTACAGGCCCTTTTAAAGGCCTTAAACAGGACTTTGATTAGAATTAGGAATCCTAATCAAGCCCAAACAAAGCCCAAAAACCTCTCCAAACCGTTGGGTCAAGACCGCAACGTCTCAGAGCCGTCCGATCATGATCAATCTATGAAATAGTATCGTGGACCGCGTAAAATGCATGGGAAATGCCCATGCGGTCCACGCGCCCAACCGTAGACCACCCGATCCATCATGGACCGAGGTACATGGGCTGTTGAGCCCGTCGTGCGTGCACGTGGGCCTAGGCCGGCCCGCGCTCGCGTGCCCCACGTGCCCGATCCTAGGCTGGCCCGCGGGCCCCGCTTGCCTGGGCCTGGGCCAGGCCCACCCACTAGGCTGCACCCTGGCGCGCCCAGCCCATGCGCTGTCGCGTGCTAGGCCGCGCCCTGCTGTGCACAGCCGCACCACCGGCCCGCCGCTGGCCATCGGCGGTCCTCCACCACCTCGAGTTCCATGCCGACTTCAAACGTGTGTATCTCCTTCGTTCGAGCTCCGTTTTAGGTGATCTTGATCTCGTTGGACTCTATTTTTTATTGCGGACCTCGCTGTAGGCTCAATGTGGATCAAATTTTGAAGCATCAAATCCTAACAGAGACATCCGTTGGCAGAAAAGAGGAGGAGACTGATGATATGGGGCTTCGTGATCGTATTCGAAGGCCGAAGGCGGCGGCACCGACGAGGAGGAGGAGGAGGGGGCCAAAGGGAGAGGAACCGATAGAGGCGGTTGTCCTGCTGCTCGACGGAGGCGGTCATCCTGCGACAATGTGGGGGCAGTGGGGCGACGGCAGCTGATGATGTGGGGCAGCGGGGCTCGAAATTAAAAAACTTAAGGTTCCAACCTCCCAGAGCGATTAGAAATTTAGAATTAGAAACCTAATAGTAATAGGATTTTTTTTTTAAGATTTTTTTTCAATTTTCAAGGCCCACCTGGGCTAGCCCGGCCCAACCCATATTAGCCCTTGGGCTGATGTCGGACGGGTCAAATAGGTCCGGTTGTTATTTGGGCTATTCATCTAGCAGCCCAGCCCACCCCATTTACAGAGTTGGATCGGGCTGGCCCTGTGGATCAAGTCTATTTTGATAGCCCTAATTGCATGATTGTAAGATTACATGTAAGCATATAGCCATCTCTTTCTAGACAATCAGATTATCTCTTTTTGGGGGTAATGCTGCATTACATGTAATGCAGCATTATTTGTGAAAATAACGAAATAAACAGTGTAATTTGATTATCTATTGCAAAATTATATATAATCCTGTCAGGATTACATTCTACCAAACATCTCCAAAGATCAATCTTCTTCACTGTGGCAAGAAGCAAAGTACTTTATAAATATAGATATCTTGCTCACAGATATATGCTTGTTGTACTCATTTTATATGTATTCTCTTTACCATGTACATATATTAAATTTGATTTTATATGTATACTCTTTATTATGTACATGTATTAAATTTAATTGGGGCCTGTGTATCGAATATAATCTTCATAAGTATTACCAATCTTCCTCACACATTAGGCGCCTTTTATGTTCTAGTTTAATGTTAGATGTTGATTGCCTTTATTGGATATTTATACTATTTCGGGTCCATTTGGTTATTTTTATAGAGTTGAACTGAAAATTCTATAAAATTTACAAAGTAAATTGTCAATTTAAGTATGACGTTGTATCAACTAGACTTCAACCAACCTAAATCCTGTAGGAATAGGCTAGAATTTAGTCTAGATTTGGATGGACTCTTAATAATTGCAAATTAGATGGACCAATATATAGATCTGATTTCTATAGAATTTTCGGTCCCATCCGATGGAACCATCCAAGCAAATCTTTAGTATATATCATTAATAATTTCCAACCATCAAATGTATTGATAACTAGACAAATACGACACGAACGTATGTGTAAATCGGTAAAGATGAGTAAGTCATTCCAGCATTAACAAGATCTGACAGATTAGAAACCGCTTTCAATATTTGTGCCTAGACCGCTCCCATTCGATCATTCGTATCCTGCCATTTAATCGAAGCCCCGACATCATCGAGACTCGAATCAGGATTACTTGTATGGTTCCATCAGGCCACTCCTTCGGTGGTAACAATCCAAACCCATGCTAATCAGTTGTTCGAATCAGTTGCATATGTTCGAATCAGTTGGAGTAACAATCCAAACCCATTCCCACGCGCGACCCACTATTTCTGGGTTCGAAAAAAACATATGCTCCATGCTTCTTCAAGTCTATCGCACTGTTAGATACTTCAAGTGTCTTCTTGTCATGCTAACCATCTCCATCCCAGCGTGACATGCTGTCAGACTTCCCACCGGCCACCTCCCGCCGTTGACGGTCTTCCTGTGCACGCAATGCTGATAAATAGACTAGAAATTTATTAAATAATCTCTAACTACGAGGTCCAAAAATTAAAATATTTTATTTAGTCAAAAAACTTCAAAGCCCTTCGATCTCTTTTGCGAAGCTGAAGTCTGAGCAATTGAATTCTTCATCATTTGAACAAAATAACAAGTAGTACTGTGATGGCCCGGCCCATGTAACAAACCCAGCCCCACAAAAAAAAAAAAAGAGAAAACAGAGGAGAAGACTCTCGAAGAGTGTCTTCTTCCTCCTCTCACCGACTCCCAATCGGAGTCAGAAAGAGACCCCCTCCGGCCCTATTTAAGGAGGAGATCCATTCTCTCTCTCTCACCGGAGAATCCGAAGTCCATCGACGACAATCGCTGAAAAATCTTCACAGAAGACCGGCACTGTGCCCGTCTAATTTTCACGCCGGAAAGTCTCGCCGACCTCGAAGGTGAGCCTCCTCCCCTTCCTCTCTTCTCCTCCTTTCTCTCCGTGCCCGTGTCCATGATCACCGATGACCGGAGTCGTCGAATTTCTTTGAGAAAGGGATTCGGTCCCTTTTGAATGTGTGGGTATCGGTGGTCGTTGCCGGCCACCGACTTGGCCCTCCTCTTGCCGTCGAGTCGCCCTCCTCATGCTGACTGCCGCCCTCTTATCGGCTGTGCCGTCGGTCGGCCAGCCAACAGGGGATCGTGAGGTCCCCTGTTTCGGCCCAAAGGAAGTCTGGTAAGAAGAAAAAGAAAAAGAAGAAGGAAGAAAAAGAAAAAAAAAAGGAAAAGAAGAAGGAAAATAAAAAGAAAGAAGAAGAAGAAGAAGAAGAAAAGAGAAGTAGAAAAATAAAAAATAAAAAATTATATAAAATAATAAGACTCTCTCTCCTCTTTCTCTTGTGAAAAAAAAAGAAGAAGAAAGAAAAAAAAGGAAAGAAAAATTAAATAAATAAATAAATAAATAATGATATAAATAATAAAATGTGAGAAAGAGAGTTTCTCTCTCTTTCCTCTCTCCCTTCAACCTGAACTAGTATTTTCTTTCTGTAGAATTGAACTTTCTCTCTCTACTTTCTCTCTCTAAATTATTTTTTTCTTCTAAGATTTTTTAGAATTTTGAAAAGAATGATGATGAATTTAAATGATCCTAGTGATGGATTTTTGATCTGCGATCGTCGGACGGTACACCGACACCCACTTTGATCAGATTAGGTATATTTAAGATTCTATTTTTCATGATTTTATTGAATTATCCATATGATAATCTTATCATGATTTGATCTGATCGATCAAATTTATTGAATCATATCGTCTGAAGAGTCCAAGATGAATTTTCTCTCTCTAAAATTTTCTTTCTCTAAAATTTTCTTTCTCTAAAGTCATTTCTCTCTCGATCGATTTTTCTCTCTTAATCGATTTATCAATGAAAAATTTCTTTTAATATTTCTGATCTGATGAAGAATCTTGATCTATGATTGTTGGACAGTGTGTTGGCACTCACCTTGATCAGACCATGAATCCTTAGATTTGATCATCCATGATCCCGATCTAGCCATGACTTGATTTGATCATGTTGATTTCACCAATCGAGACATTGGATCAATTGTAATGTTGGATTGTGTCACATGATCAATTCGAATTGTACCTCATGAATTCTCTTTCTTCTGATTTTTTTTCTCCACTTGATTTTTATGAAACCAATGAAGAAATCTCGATTCTATCACTTCGAATCCAATTTGATCCGATAGTCAAACTTTGGATCGTTTATGTCCTAATTAGATTTTGATTAGATAAAATTAGATGATCGGACCCAATCTAAATCATTGAAATATGATATTCGTATTCTTTCTGATTATTGAATTTGATCTCGTATAGGTATCATTGACCCCTGATAATCAGATATTGTGATATGATTTATGAACTGAAAAATTTTAAAAAAAAATTATAGAATTATGTGGATTTATTGGAATACGTTCGAGATAAGTAATATTTTATTTTTTTTAGATTTATCAGTAAATTATAATATATTTTTCTAACATGATTTGAGAAACGATGCATGAATTGGATGAAATGATATTTTGTTATGAAAATATCTTATTTGAAATGTTATGATGAAGCATAATTGAACATATTGATTTCATGATGCATTATATTGATTGATTTCGATACTACATGATTATATATTTTCTTATTGAAATTAGAATATGAAACATGATTTATGAAAAATTTTGATATAAGAACAATATGAATTGACAACCTGACTACGTAAAGGATCCCGCCAATGAGGACATATATGTTGGCAATTGATTTGTTTTGAGGATTTATGTCGCCAGTGAGACCAACGACATGTCGCCAGAGAGACCAGCAACAAACGATCAGAGAGACCAGCAGTTCCGAAGGACTTTGCTGCCAGATGATTCGCAGCTCACCGTAAGAAAATATGCGATGTTATGATCCTGCCACAGAAAAAATGTGATCATAGTTCATGGTTGACGAAAAGAATTTAAGAATGAAAGAAATTGAAATATCAAAAGAAACTCGAATTTTGAAAAAAAAAATTTTGGCATGAACTATATTGCATAATCGAAATTGATTTCAAATTGATGAACTCGATATGCTTATTTTCTATAAATGATTATTTACTTAAATACCTGATGAAATATGTTGAAAGTGATCATTGCTTACTGGGCTATCTAGCTCATTACCTCCTATTTTACTGTTTTTACAGATATTGAGAAATTAAGATGATACAAGATATGAATGGAAGAGTGATCAGAAGCAGAATCTTCATACTTTTATTTTAGGTTGAAAGTCTTATTGAATTTGATGTAAGGCCTATGAATCATTGTTGAATGTATTGAGATATTTAAGAAGAAATTTAAATCGTTATGTTTTGGATTTAAATTATTAACTAATTATTCTACTGTTGTTTTAGGATAGCATGATAAGATGCCTTGCATGCTTATGGGAAGAGTTTTCTATGAGTATGCGGCGGTTGCCATGACCCTCGATTCACAATCTCGGATCGGAGGTGTGACAATTAAAGTGGTATCAGAGCATTAGTAGATGACCTAAGATGTATATAGTATGGGTGTCAGTGGATAGACACTAGGGACATTATAGTGTAGATCTTTGATGATTGTAGTGGAAAAAAAAATCTTTATAATTTTTGGTTAAATATTGAAATTATATATGAAAGGATCACAAGAGATTATGACATATAGAATTTAAAATATGATGGATGATCTATTGATCATGATATGATTAGTTAGATTTTGATCGAAAGTAATTGCAAAAGGATTGACATGAAATTTTAATGTACATTGTGGTTATTAATTTGATCATTGATTATTCAAGTGAATCGTAAGCTCAAATTTTATGTGAGAATAATACTATGATATTACTTTTAGTTGAGAAGTTGATTATTATTGGCAGGATAAAGATTTGATGATAAAATATTATTTTAGGATGGATTAAGAAAGTTTTTTATGATGCTTGATTGGAATATTTATCGAAATTGAACTTGATATGTGGATCATATATATAAAGTGGCATATTAAGATGAATGCATATTTGAGAGTATTGCAAAGAAACCTATTTCTTATGAATGAAATAGATTATGAGATTGTAGGATATTCATTGTACTGAAATCTTTAATCATCATCCTTGGATCTAAATAATAGATCTTATTGTGTCTCCTGGAGACTATATGATGTGTATAAAATTTTAATTTAAAAATTTCGTATCTAAGTTAATCAAAAATTTTTTTAATATTATTGTTGAGGTTGTTAATGAAAGATTGATATCTTTAGATTAAGATAAAAAATATGGTTTATATTTATTTGAGATTATGGGACCCATATGAATTTACAATTTAGAAATTTTGGATTTAGGAATTAATATAGAGTTTCTTTGCTTTTGTTAATGAGGTCCCTAATTGAATCTACTATTAAATGGAGATTTAATTTTTGAGGCTTGTATGATTGTTGTGAAAGGATACTTGATAGATATTAAGGATCTTGATGATAAAAATTTTAGAAAAAATAATGATTTAAAATTCTTATATATTCGAATTATGTCCAAATTTGATGGAGCATCGAAGAATTTTTTCGTTGATTTGACTTATAAGGATTTTAATTTAAAAATTATCAAATTGAATTGATATGAGAATTAAGATTTGATTCATATTGATTATAGTAATCTATATGATGGTTTTAAATATGGTATTGGACTCAAGGGTTAATCAAGATTATTGTACACCAGTAAAAATATGAATGAGAATCGAAAGTTAATCTTTGACTTCAATTGAAATTTAAAATTTTAGATCTTTTCTATTGATAAGATAAAGAAATAATTTGATCAAAATTTTTTTTGGTAAACTTAAGAAATTCTGATTGTTAGAACAGAGTGCGCAGCGGAAGCATGGTAATCTGGATTACTTTGAGTAAGTCAGGAATATTGACTCTTTGAGTTAAAAAATTATGATAGATGATATTATTTGATATAAAAAATGCATTGATATTGGAAAGAATAATTTTTGGATATCCCTAATGTGATTTTCAAAAGTAACACTTCCATCTATTATGCTAAAAAAAAAAATATTTAGCATCCTAATTCTAGGATGAGTGGATCCTTGATTTTTGATTTTAGATTTAGAATATTTAGAGATAAATTTTCTCTATCCTAGAATTAAATTTTATAATTCTCTATTTATTAGGAAGAATTTGAGATTGTTTATCGAATAATGATTTTGATCTTAAATTATTATACTCAAATATTTATCTCCAGGATATAATAAAATTTGAAGTTTGAACTCTTTTGATCATTATTATTTTTCTGACTGAATGAAAAAGATTAAGATTATCAATTGATATTGACAATTATTCTACAAAAGATGGATTGGAGTTATTTATGATTTAATTTGATAATAAATCGATTAATTAAGAGTAGTTAATATTTAGATAAAGAAAATTGATATACTTACTTAGAATAGAGACATTGATTTTGATTATAAGAAAAAAAAATAATTTTGATTTAGATCAATTTTTGAGTTATTGATTTTTATTATGAAATGACTTAATGATAAAATTTGCTTCAAGAATTAGAATATTTAAGAGTTTTGGAGTTTAATTAAGAAAATTTTGATGACTAAAAATAGTGATATTGATTCTAATTAATATTGGTGATATTGATCTTTATGAAATGACTTAATGATAAAGTTGCATCGAGAATTAAAATATCAAAAGTTCGAGAATGAGATTGAAATGATAAATCTTCAATCTTTAAAAGTATGAATAAGAAAAAATATTTTTGAATTTTGATTAATTAGGATGTCATCAAATGATTCATATAAGTATGTTTTTCTATCTTATGATGGGTTGAAATTAAGAGTGGTTAATATTTTAATAAATAAATAAATAAATAAATGATGATGAAAAATAAAATTTTTATTTAGAAATTAAGATATTAATTTTCTTCTATTCACAAGAGATGGATTTGATTTTGATCTAGTCATGAGGTATTGAACATTATTTTATAGGGAATGAGAGAATAATTTCAAAATCTTGAAATATTAAAAAACTTTGAGATGTTGGTCTTGATAAATAAGAAAATGAATGGTTCTGTTTCAGACTGATATTTGATGTACTGATTTTTGCCTTATGAAATGATTTAAGAATAAATTTATATCAAGAATTAGACTATTAAAATATTTGTGGATGAGATTCAAGTAAAAAACTATGAAGACTCAAGCAAGAAAAATTTCGAGAATGAAATTTCTTTTAGAGGGGAAGAATATGATGGCCCGGTCCATGTAACAAACCCAGCCCAAACAAAAAAAAAAGGAAGAAAAAATAGAGGAAGAAGACTCCCAAAGGGAGTCTTCTTCCTCCTCTCATCGACTCCCAATCGGAGTCGGAAAGAGGCCCCCTCTTGCCCTATTTAAGGAGGGGATCCCTTCTCTCTCTCTCTCTCTCACCGGAGAACCCGAAGTCCATCGATGGCAATCGCTGAAAAATCTTCACAGAAGACCAGCTCTATACCTGTCTAATTTTCACATCGGAAAGCCTCACCGGCGTCGAAGGTGAGCCTCCTCCCCTTCCTTTCTTCTCCTCCTTTCTCCCCGTGCCCGTGTGCACGATCATCGGTGACCGGAGTCACCAGATTTTTTTGAAAAAGAGATTCGATCCCTTTTGAATGTGTGGATACCGGTGGTCGCCGTCAGCCACCGACTTGGCCCTCCTCTTGCCGTCGAGTCACCCTCCTCGTGCCGACTTCGCCCCCTTACCGGCTGCGCCGTCGGTCGGCCAGCCAACAAGGGATTGTGAGGTCTCCTGTTTCGGCCCAAAGGAAGTCTAGGAAGAAGAAAAAAAAGAAGAAAAAAAAAAGAAAAAAGAAAAGAAGAAGGAAAAGAAAAAGAAAAAAAAAAGAAGAATAAGAAAAGAGAAGTAGAAAAATAGAAAATAAAAAAAATAAAAAAAATTATATAAAATAATAGGACTCTCTCTCCTCTTTCTCTTGTGAAGAAAAAAAAAAGAAGAAGAAAAAAATAAATAATGATATAAATAATAAAATATGAGAAAGAGAGTTTCTCTCTTTTTCATCTCTTCCTTCAGTCTGAACTAATATTTATCTCTCTACAATTGAACTTTCTCTCTCTACTTTCTCTCTTTAGGTTATTTCTCTCTTCTAAGATTTTTTAGAATTTTGAGAAGAATGATGATAAATTTAAATGATCCTAGTGATGGATTTTTGATCTACGATTGTCGGACGGTACACCGACACCCACTTTGATCCGATTAGATATTTTTAAGATTCTATTTTTTATGATTTTATTGAATTATCTACATGATAATCTTAGCATAATTTGATCTGATCGATCAGATTTGTTGAATCATATCGTCTGAGGAGTCCAAGATGAATTTTCTCTAGAATTTTCACTCTCTAAAGCCATTTCTCTCTCGATCGATTTATCAATGAAATTTTTTTTTTAATATTTCTGATTTGATGAAAAATCTTGATCCATGATTGTTGGGCAGTGTGTTGGCACTCACCTTGATCAGATCATGAATCCTTAGATTTGATCATCCATGATCCCGATCTAGTCATGACTTGATTTGATCATGTTGATTTCATCAATCGAGATATTGGATCAATCGTAATGTTGGATTATGTCACCTGATCAATTCGAATTATACCTCATGAATTCTCTCTCCTCTGATTTTCTCTCTCCACTTGATTTTTATGAAACCAATGAAGAAATCTCGATCCTATCACTTCGAATCCGATTTAATCCGATAGTCAAACTTTGGATCATTTATGTCCTAATTAGATTTTGATTAGATGAAATTAGATGATCGGACCCAATCTAAACCGTTGAAATATGATATTCGTATTCTTTTTTATTATTGAATTTGATCTCGTATAGGTATCATTGATACCTGATAATCGGATATTATGATATGATTTATGAACTGAAGAATTTTGGAATAAAATTTATAGAATTATGTGGATTTATTGGAATGCATTCGAGGTAAGTAATGTTTCATTTTTTCTAGATTTATCAGCAAATTATAATATATTTTTCTAACATGATTTGAGAAACGATGCATGAATTGGATGAAATGATATTTTGTTATGAAAATATCTTATTTGAAATGTTATGATGAAGCATGATTGAACATATTGATTTCATGATGCATTATATTGATTGATTTCGATACTGCATGATTATATATTTTCTTATTGAAATTAGAATATGAAACATGATTTATGAAGAATTCTGATATAAGAACAATATGAATTGACAACCTGACTATGTAAAGGACCTCGCCAATGGGGGCATATACGTTGGCAATTGATTTATCCTGAGGATTTATGTGGCCAGCGATATGTCGCCAGAGAGACCAGCAACAAACCGTCAGAGAGACCAGTAGTTCTGAAAGACTTTGCTACCAGATGATTCGCAGCTCACCACAAGAAGATATGCGGTTTTATGACCCTGCCACAGAAAAAATATGGTAATAGCTCATGGTTGATAAAAAAAATTTAAGAATGAAAGAATTGAAATCTCAAAAAAAACTCGAATTTTGAAAAAGAAATAAATTTGGCATGAACTATATTGCATAATCGAAATTGATTTCAAATTGATGAACTTGATATGCTTATTTTCTATAAATGATTATTTACTTAAATGCCTGATGAAATCTGTTGAAAGTGATCATTGTTTACTGGGCTGTTTAGCTCATTACCTTCTATTTTACTATTTTTACAGATGTTGAGGAATTAAGATGATACAAGATATGAATGGAAGAGTGATCAGAAGCAGAATCTCCATACTTTTATTTTAAGTTGAAAGTCTTATTGAATTTGATATAAGGCCTATGAATCATTGTTGAATTTATTGAGATATTAAAGAAGAAATTTAGATCGTTATGTTTTGGATTTAAATTATTAACCAATTATTCTGCTGTTGTTTTAGGATAGCATGATAAGATACCTTACATGCTTATGGGAAGAATTTTCTATGAGTATGCGGCAGTTGTCATGACTCTCGATTCACAATCTCAAATCGGAGGTGTGATAGGTACCATTTAACGAAGCGTTAGGCCATTTTGTTGTATCTTCTTTGAAATCAAATCAACCGACGACTACAAAAGTAATATGGGTCGAAAAATCATTATCAGCATCAACGTCGTAGTCATTTTCTATTTTAAAAGAATAAAAAACCCTCACCATGAACGGTCTTCTCATAGAAGCAAAACACGCAACGTCCAGACATAAACTAGAGATTTATTAAATAATCTCTAACCATTGGGTCGAAAAATTAAAATATTTTGTTTAGTCAAGAAAATTCAAAGCCCTTTAATCTCTTTTCCCTTTTTCGATGGTTGAAAGAAGCTGAACTCTAAGCGATTGACTTCCTCTTCACACGCACAAAATAACAAGAAGAGGTACCATTCAAAGAAGCGTTCCTCAATTTTATTTCACCTGCTTCAAAATCAAATCAACTAGCAGCCACAAAAAATAATGTCAGTCGAAAAAGTCATTGCTAGCATTATCATTATCATTATCATTGTCGTAATCATCTTTTATTTTAAAAAATAAAAAACCCTCGGATGGTGCAGCTCGGAGGACTTTTGACTCCTATAAGTATCAATTTAATTTTTTTTTTTTTTATCGAGTACTTATGGTGCGCCGCATTTCTATTTCTAGATATATTACCAAACATTAAATCCACTCCCATGAATGCCCTACTATTTCTAAATTTCTAAAAAAAAAAACATATGCTTTGTATTTCTTCAGATCATATTATTATATTTTTTACATATTTTTTATTATATTAACCATCTCCGTCCCGATCGGATGCGCCATTGTTCCCACCAACCATTCCCTGCCGTCAACACAACAGCCTTCCTATATGTATATATATATAGATGCAAAAGATTTATTAATGAATCTCTAACTACTAGTTCCAAAGATTAAAATATCTTCATCATTCAAGAAAATCAAAAGCAAAGCCCTTTTAATCTCTTTTGTTTTTTTTCTCAAAATCAAAAGCCTTTTTAATCTCTTTTGCAAGCTAAACTCTAAGCAATCGAAATCCTCTTCACTTACAAAAAGAAAAGAAAAGAAAAGAAACGGGGTAATACCATTCAAAGAAGCATGCATTGGAGTCAAATTGGCAGGCCGGACCACAAAAATGATATCGGTCCAAAAATTATTTGCCAACCTTCTATCATTTTCAACATCATAATCATCTTTGATTTTTTAAACAAAAGGAATCGGCGACTTGGATGACTTTGACTCTCACAAACGTAGCCATATCTGGAGGACTTCCTCACGGTCCATCCCTTCCACTAAACGCCATCACGAGGCATTGACGCCACCTTACTATCAATTCCTTCCCCACACCCAAAGAAAAGGTCATGGCACACAATTTACCGGCATGGCTTCTTCCGGCCGGCCGGGCCGGCATGACCCAAGCCGTCGTGGGTGCCCTCTCCGTCGCTGCTGCTTGGTTCGTGCTTCCCGTTGCACGTGCAGAGCCTGGTCCTACGTCCGTGATATATTTCGTCGCAAGTCTCCTGGCCTTCGCCCTCGGCCTGCTTCTTATGTACGTATGCATGGCGGGCATTCGGTTGCCGCCGGTCTTCGTGAAACACTTGATGTTGGCGACCATTTCTGCGGCTGTTGCTGCCTTGCTCTTCTCCCCTCCTCCGTTTGGTCGCCAAGCAGTGATCAGTCCTCTGGAATGCGGAAGCGAGCAGAGTGAATTATCCAGCAGCCTCAGCCAGTCTTTTGTCTCCGTCTCTGAATAATTTTGCATCTCTCCTCTACTCTGTGAGGTGGGCAAGGGGGAAAGGGGAAGGAGGTGTGGTGCTTGTAAATCTAATACGCTAGCATATTAACTCGCGCGAATCGCGGAGGCTTTTTTTTTTTTTTTTTTGGCTTCGAACCTTCCCATGCCCTCGCCACTATCTCACGCCGGTTTCCACTGACGCCGCCTTCCTCTCCATTGTCACCGGCGTTGGCCTTCCTCCTCCAATCTCCCTCCGGTGCTTTCTTTCTTTCTTTTTTTCTCTTTTTGCTTTGAATCTTTCCAAACCCTCACCCACTGGATCCCCGTTGTCCTCGCCGCCACCTTCAACCGTTGCCTTCCTCTCCATCGTCACCGACGTCAGCTTTCCTCCTCTAATCTGCTTCAAGTACTGCTTTCTTTCCTTTTTTTCCTTTTTTTGCTTCGAACGTTTCCGAGCCCTCGTCCACTTCCTCCCCATTCTCCGCGCCTCCACCGCCGACCTCCGCGCCGTCCTCACCCTCGGCCACCCCACAGCCCCCGATTTCCCCGACCCCCGCCTCCGCGCCTCCCTCGACCTCCTAATCGCCAAGGTTTGAAGCCGAAAAAAAAAAAAAAACAATATATATATATATATATATATATATATATATATTTAGTATGTTGCTCTTCAAATGAGTCCGGATTCCGTGGATGCTCCCTCTCTTTGAATCTTTTTGCTGCAATTTTTTTTTTTTTTTTTTTTTTTTTGTGTGATGAAACTCTAGTCTACAATCTTTCTTATGCAATTTAATGAAGTATCGTATATCTTTCTATCCCAATCCTCGTAAAAGGTCAATTTCGTCACGCTGTCCTCGCTTACATCCTTCCTTATCCTGGAACAAACTCGTGCCTGCCATGGATAACTCCAAGCTATCCCATTTATAACTACCCTCCAACCAATTACTTGATCTTAGAGTTTGCATGTCTTACATTTGAAGCAGAAAAATGTTCTTATATTTAGTAGTTGTCATCGTCGTCAACTAAGCTTTCAGCTTTAAACTGCCGTTCAACCAAAAAAAAATAAAAGTTTAAACTGGTGTACAAGTGCAAGCAGCTATTTCGTAACTTTTTACCCACTGTTGGTGCAGAATCCCATCGAAGTCGGAGAAGCTGGAGCTGGAATGACCGCGGCCGCTACCGGGACCTGCAAAGAAAATCTAAATCGGAGTTGAAAGTGCTCCGACAAGACCCTCTGACGCTCAAGTCAGTACTCTGCTTCAAAAGAAATGGAGTGCTCGAGCGAAAATTTTGGCAGAGTTTCGAAATAGAGTTTAGAGCTTAAAAAAGAACGTATCTGGGAGTCCTTATTTATAGACAAAAAGCGTAACTGGCTGACAGCGATGTCTATAATCGTCTGGAAGTGGGCCATTCAGAGACGTGCAGAGTTTGTTACGGAGAGTAGGGGCGTCAGAGGTCACCTCGAGCCACGTGGAGCTTGCTGCGGAGAGTGGAGTAATGTCCGTTGTCGTGACTTGCCAGAGAGTGATGGAGCTGCATGGAATCCATTGCAGAGAGTGGAGCAGGGTGACGGCTCTTGTCATGGCTTGTCAGAGAGTTCGGATCCGTCGGTTGAAGCTCGGTTGGGGCGCCTGATGGAGCAGAATGGCTCTTCACATCGTCGTTCTGGGAGAGGCTCGAATATTTCGAGGTCGCTGACGTTTCAGGCAGGGGTCACCTGCCGCAGGAGCTCGGATGGAGATTTTCTGTTAGCGGAGTCCGGAGAAGTTCGATCGCTAAGAAAGTCTGTCTGGGATTTATCTGATGTGGAGGCTCACCCGAAGAACGTTGGCTGGGGAAGCTCGATTTTATGGAGAGCCTGGTAGGAGGTCGGTCGGTGATGGACTTCGGATAGCGCTGGGGAGGCCCGACAGACATCGGGGGCGGTCGGCTATCGCAGGGACCCAGCTGCTGGAGCTCGTCCATCATAGAAGCTCGTCCAGAATCCATCCACTGGAGAAGTTCAGACAGGATTCGGTTCTCGTGAGAGGTCGAAAAGGGGCCGTTTGTTGTAGGAGCTCGGGTGAGGACCAGTTGTCGTAGAAAATCGGAGTAGTGTCTCGTTGTAGAAGTTCGTCCGGAATCTTCTCGCTACGGAGTAGCTCGGCTGAGGTCTACCTGTAACAGAAGTTTGGAAAAATTTTGTTCATAGTAGAGGCTCGAATGGAATTTGCTTACAGTAGACGTTTGGGGTAGACAACCCGCTGTCGGTGTTCGGAGTAGACCGTTCGTAGTAGAAGTTCGGCTCTCGCGTGCGCCCGATTAGGATCCGGGGGGTGGTCGACTGCCGTAGAACTCAGGTGGAATCTAGTTATCGTAGAACTCTCGTTGTCGGGGAAGCTCGGACGCTGACGAAGTTTGAAAGAAGTTTGGGGGTAGTTGGTTGCTGTAGAAGGTCGGCTGACAGTGAGCCCCCAGAGGGCCTTCGGGGCGGCCGGATGGACGAATGCAGAAGTTCATTGTCGGAAAAGTTCGGACGATTGAGGAGGTTCGGAGAGGCGCCTCGCACAAGGTCGGGAGTCGAAAGAGCGCAGGAAGGATCGATCCTTTACAAGCTTCGGTCGGGGGGGGGATTTTATACCCAACACTAGTCTCCCTACTTTCGAGTTCGGGTTACGAATGAAGGAAGTACAGAAAAATTCTCACGGTCGAAGCGGTCTCCCTCGATTTTCATGCTTGACGGTTGCCAGATATTTGACGTTCGGCACGCTGGTACTGGAGCCTTTTCGAAAAAGATTTCTTCTTTTTGAAATTTTCGTCAGGGCATGGCTCTAGGTACGACGTAATAATGACTTTATCAGCTGCCTTTCGTTTCCAACAGTCTGTCAAGGTGGGTGGGACATGCGGTGAATGCAGGCCGGCCAGCGAAGATCCACAATCATAATTACACCGGATTTCGTGGTCTATTTAAACACGTTCTCCTCCTTCATGGGTTTCACCTTGCTTGAGAGAATCCCTCGGTTCCCCTCCTCTTCCTTGAGAGCTTCAGTTTCCTCTAGCATCCTTCCCGGCTTTAGGTGTTCTCTGAGTCGACCTCCATCGTCCTCGCCGTTCTCCTGTGCTCCTGGGGTCGATCTAGGTTAGTTCCGAAACTTCCTGTCATTTTTCCGTCCTTTCTTCTTCGTATTCTGTTTATTTAGTTTTCTCGGAGGCCTGCCTGCTATTTTTCTCAATTTTTCAGGATTTTTGTGGCTTCCGTTTGATCCAAAATGTCCTCTGATATCTTCTCTTCTAGCAGTTCTAGGAGTTCGTCAGTCCCAGTTCCCCATAGTACTGGTACCGTAGACCAACCCGTAGCTAGGACCGAACCTTGTCCGACCTTTGCGCCGGACACCATCCCCGACTCCTTAACCCCGGATGAACTCTCACTGATAAGGATTCAGTATGGAGTTCCTCCGGAGTACGAGCTGGAGCTTCTCAGGCCATCTGATCGGGCTAGCGCCCCTCTTTCCGGTCGCTTCTGTCTGTACCAGGAGGCCTTCCGTGCCAGACTTCGGCTCTCGCTGTCGTCCTTTATTATTTCTCTCTTTCATTTTCTGAACATTTCTCTAGCTTCCGTCGTGCCGAACTCCTTTAGGTTTTTGATAGGGTTTCTTTCCCTTTGTAGTTTAGCCGAAGTTCGGCCGACTCTTTCTTTGTTTAGGAACTTCTACACCTTCAAACGCCATCCCTCGATAAGAGATTGATGGTACTTCTTCCCTCAGTTCGGTAGAAAGGGATTGCTGAAAGGCGCCCCCTCTTCTATCCATAACTGGAAGGAGAGGTTCTTCTACGTCCGATGCCCGACCTTAGAGCTAGGGTTACCCCCTTGGGGTTCTCTGAGGGATTCCGTCCGTCGGGCCTCTAGCCTGGAAAGGGACGATCTCGAGGCCTCAAAAAAGCTCGAGGCTTATCGAGCCCCCCTCTCCCCTGAACTTCTGAGGGAACAACTTTTGTTCAACGTCGGCCTGAGCCCCCTTAACCCTGTCGGTATCTCTCCCTTTTTTATTTCTTTTTTCTCTTCTTCTTCTTTCCCTTCTTCTTATTCCATCTCGAAGCCATGCTAATCTTCTTTTATCGCAGACATGGATGCAAGCATGGCTCGGAGGTTAGCCCAGGGTCTCAAGACCCACAAGAGAAAGGACGCCTCAACTTCGAGGTCGGTGAAGAAAGCCAGGACAGAGGGGACAAGCTCGGCCGTGCCTACTCCGACGCCCGTCGCCGTCGAAGTCCCCTCCGATGCCAAACCTGAAGTCCCCCGAACCCTTTCACAGAGCCCCCTGGCCGAGGGTCCCATTTCGAAGGTTCGTCCCAAGGGGGCGCCCGAGGCCAAAGGGAGGAAGAGAAAGAAGACCCTAGCCCGGAGGAGTCGCAGTCGCAGGGCTGCCGCCGAGGGGGTCGGCGGCTTCGAGGAAGATCTGAGGAAAAATTCCTTCAACAACAGAGATTTAATTAAGAGGCTGGTCGAAGGGTGCATCCTGCCTGAGATCGTCGAGAGGATCATCCTTGCTGATCCCGAGCTACGGGTCTGAGACTCTCTGGGATATTTTCTCGAATTAGGCTAACTCACCTTTTTCCTCCCTCCTGCTTCTTCAGCCTTCATATCAGCTTCCTGACCTTTCTTGCAGATTGGGCATCAGCTCGTCGCCAACATCGAGGCAGCGAAGATCGCCAAGATAGAGGCAGCTCGGGTAGAAGAAGGTCACCTAGCTGGGGCCGCCCGCCTTGAGGAGAAGATCGCCGAGGTCCTGAGCCTCCAGGAGGCGCTGAAAAAGGAGGGACAAACCTCGTCCGATCTGAGAACCGCCTTGGAGGAGGAGAGAGGAAAGGCTGAGGCCGAGGTCTCCGCATTGAGGGCGCAGGTTTTCGAGCTGAAGGAGTAGGTTTTCGAGCTGAGGGCGTGGATTCCATCTCTGGTCTCGAAGGCAAGGGCTCGAGCAGTGGAAGAGTTCAAAACCTCCTCCGAGATGGAGGATCTAAAGGTCCAATTCGGTCAGGACGCCTTCATCAAGGGGTTTGAGCTCTGCCAAGAGAAGGTGGCTGGGAGGTTTCTCGAATTGGATCTCGGCTTCCTGAACGAGGCATCCGATGATGAAGCCGGACCATCCGGAGTCGCCGCCAATCCTCTTTCAGTCGGGACCTCGTCGACTGCCGTGGCCGCCACTGACGATCTTCTGGGGACGCCGACCCCCTCTACTTCTACCCCAGAGGTCCGAAACATCTAGTTTTATATTTTTCCTTTGTGATCATTTTTTTCTCATTCTCTTGTACTTGAAATTTATTTGATCAATGAAGCCGGGTTTGTCTTTACAGAGGGTCCCCCCCTCTCTTTTTTTTTTGTATCCTTTTTCTTCTTTTTATCTTCTGGCATTAATTTGAGTCGCGGCGCTCTTGTCCTCCAACGACAGTGTCCTGCCGAAGTTCTTCCCCTGCCGGAGGGTATTCCCTTGAAGTCGATGATATGAGACCTCCAAAGAAAAGTTCGTTAGTTGACAAAGAAATCCAAAAAGCTGGAAGACGAACTTCGCCGGCTGAGGGAGAGCCATTCAGAGGCCACCGCGAAGGCTACTCGCTTTCGGGACCTCCACAAAAAAAATTTCATGAAATACACCAAAAGAAAAGCCGACTTCATCACGGAGCTTGAGGAACTCCATAAACGTGCCAGTGACCGGTCTTGGACTCAGGCCTCCAAGATCAGTTCCCTTAAAGTCGAGCTGGCAGCCGCACGGGAGAAGATCGGCCGGCTGGAAGGGAGCTCGTCCCGGCTCACAGTCCAGACTGACTGCGACCAAGACTAGTCGAAGAGGTTCTCCGACCTTCAAAAATAGTTACGGGATGCCGAGGTGACTTACGACACCCACCGAGTCGGCTGGAGCAGACAAGTAGAGGACTACCGAAGGAGGCTCCAGACGGTGACTGACGAAGTTGTCTGCCTTCAAAGGCGGCTGTCCGAGAGAGTCCAGCTTATCCCTGCATAAGGTTCTGATGAGCTTTACTCCTTGAGGGGGACTATGGCGGAACTGTCCGTAGCCCTTGGGCGGGAAAAAGCCGAATTACGGCAGCTGAAAGTTTAGCTGGTCCACGAGCAGCAGGCAGTCAAGGACGTCGAGGCGGAGTCCGAGGTCTTGAGGAGGAGGCTTCGAGAGTCGGAGGATGAGCGTCGGCAGTTCCACCGGATATTCCAGGATATGCTGCTGAAAAAGATGGAACTAGAAGAGGAAGTCGAAAATTTAAGACAATCCATAGCAGGGGCCGGAACCGAGAGCTCGAAGTCGGAAGAAACTGAGCTTCCTTAGGGCCTCTTTTCCTTTTCTTTTTCTTTATCTTTTTATTTTTTGGTCTTTAAAGCTTTGTAATGTGTACTTCACCAATGAAATGGAAATGAAATTATCTATTACCTTATCTATTCTGGTATTAAATGGTTGTTTACCAAACTCCATTTGTCTTCTGTCTTGTTTGGCGTCGATGTAGTTCGTAATTCCTCGTCGGTTCTTGCTTTGAGTCATCATTTACTGAACTTCTTTTATCTTCCATCTTGTTCGATGCCGACGTAGTTTGAAGGTTCCTGATCGTTGCTGTGTCGATTTGCCTTTAGGGATCAGAGATTTTCGACAAGGATTTTCTCTTTCGTCAAGACGAGGTCTCTTATGCCTTTGATGTAGTTCATTTTTCACCTATCGTCGGTGTAGTTCATCGCTTTTTCTTTTCGTCTCTTCCTTTCTTCTGTGTTTGAGTGAGGATCTTCCTTCTGCTCTTGACGGGGTCGTGAGAGTGTAGAGGAGTCATTGGAGAAGTTTTCCTCCTTGTCGATAAACCGAGTCTTTGCTTGCATCGGGACGAGGTCCTCTCCTTGTTTTCGACAGTCGGTTTCAGCTCGTGTTAGGATGAGGTTCTCCTCCTGTTCCTAACAAAACTGTGGGGGCACATAAGGATCATTGTAAGGGCCTCTCCCTCCATCCGATCTTTAAGAAATCGGACCTTCGACTTTGCTCATGTTAGGATGAGGTTCTCCTCCTATTCCTAACAAGACCGTGGGGGCACATAAGGGCCGTTATAAGGGCCTCTCTCCCCATCCGATCTTTAAAAAATTGGATCTTCGACTTTGCTCATATTAGGATGAGGTTCTCCTCCTGTTCCTAACAAGACTGTGGAGGCACATAAGGGCCGTTGTAAGGGCCTCTCTCCCTATCCGATCTTTAAGAAATCGGACCTTCAACTTTGCTCATGTTAGGATGAGGTTCTCCTCCTGTTCCTAACAAGGCTTTGGGGGCACATAAGGGCCGTTGTAAGGGCCTCTCCCCCCATCCGATTTTTAAGAAATCGGGCCTTCGACTTTGCTCATGTTAGAACGAGGTTCTCCTCCTGTTCCTAACAAGGCTATGGGGGCACATAAGGGCCGTTGTAAGGACCTCTCCCCCCATCCGGTCTTTAAGAAATTGGGCCTTCGACTTTGCTCATGTTAGGATGAGGTTCTCCTCCTGTTCCTAACGCGCTTAATTTCGTTTGTATGGGGGAGTTATCTCCTGTCGTTATAAGCTCATACCAAAAGAAAAAATGCACAAATATGAAAAGAATTTTCATTTAGGGCAAAGTTGTTGGTAATACATTCGTAGATTTTTCGAACCCTATAGCCGCGGAAGGTCTGCTCCCCACCGGGGTCCCCCTGAGACGGAGTTGATAATCCCAATTGGAGGCCGATCTTCTGGCTGCTCCTCCCTCCTTGGCGGTTTCGACTGCGGCAGGGCCCTAGGCCGATCTTCTCTTCCTTCAAGTCGGCGTCGAATGAATCTATCGAGCCGACCTCGTCTGATGAGCTCCTCGATCTCGTCTTGGAGCTGAATACATTCCTCCGTATCGTGGCCGTGGTCACGATGATAGAGGCAGAATTTGTTCGGGTTGTGCTTTTCGAGATGCGAGCGCATCCTCTCCGACCTTGAAAGCTGCTCCTTAACCTCCATCAGCACTTGAGTTTTCAATGCGTTGAGAGGGGCGTAGCTGTGGAATCTTTCGGGAGAAGAGCCTCGTCGAACTCGACGGTATGGGCTCTTCTGTTTACGAGCTCGGGGAGGAGTCCAGACGTGCCTATGTCCGGGAGGAGTTCGAGAACATGGCCAAGCTTCACTCGGCCCTTTTTTGACTGCGGGCTTGCTCGAGTCTCCCGCCTGCCACTCTCTCACGATATCCTCGTCCTTCATCTTGAAGGCTTCTTCTGCTCGGGCATATCCTTCGGCCCGAGCCAGTAAATCGATAAAATCCCTGGGGTACTTCTTTTCCAAGGAGAACAGAAGGTCATTCTTTTGAAGGCCGCCTTTCAGAGCGGCCATCGCGACCGATTGATCCAAGTTCCGAACCTCCAACGCGGCGATGTTGAAACAGTTGACATAAGCCCGGATGGACTCCCCCTCCCTCTGCTTGATGTTGATGAGGGACTCCGAACCTCTCCGAGGATGCCGGCTGCTAACAAAATGAGCCGCAAACTGGTGGCCCATCTGATCAAAGGAAAAGATGGTGCTCAGCTTCAAAGTCGAGTACCAGTTCCTTGCTGCTCCCTTCAGGGTGGATGGAAAAGCTCGGCACAGGATGGCGTCTGGCGCGCCATAGAGCAGCATCATTGTTCGGAAGGCCTCCAGGTGGTCGATTGGGTCCGAGGTCCTGTCATAGCTTTCGAATTGAAGGAGCTTGAAGTTTGGCGGGATCGGTTCCTGCATAATCATTTGAGAGAAGGGAGGGTCAGTACAGATGTCCTCACCATAAGCAGGGGGAGCATGGCGGAGTTCTTCGATCCGCCAGTTCATCTCCTGGAGCCTTCGATCCAGGAAATTCTCTCGACTGCGGGTCTCGAGGATCTTCAGACAGAATGGAGGTAGAGATCTTCCAGGAGTAGAATCGTGATCGGACTGAGGGCTCTCCACCCTCGAATTCGTCTTTCCGAGAAAGACGGGGTGACTGGCCCAAGTGGCTCGCCCTACCGCCGGATTTTGGAATTTCGAAGACGTTCTCTCCAACCACACCGACGCCTGCGGCTGTTGTTGCTGTTGCATGGCCTGCACCGCTTCAATGAAGCCTCTGACCTGCTGAACCAGCAGGTCGAATTGCTCCATGCCGACCGCCGTCGTCGTCGGAGGAGGAGCCTGAAAAATTGGAGGTGAGGCAAGAGCCTGAGATCTGGCCGCGGAGGCCGTGGATCATCTGGTGGATGCTTTGCGGGGAGGCATCGGGTGAAGATCTAGTAGAGGAAGGAGAAGAGGATGTCGAAGAAGATGATCGGAATCGATCCCATTGAGCACTCCTTTAAGAACAAGAGTACCGTGAAGACACAGCCCCTTCCTCTAGTGCCAATTCTGTTGGTGCAGAATCCCGTCGAAGTCGGAGAAGCTGGAGCTGGGATGACCGTGGCCGCTACCGGGACCTGCAAAGAAAGTCTAAATCGGAGTTGGGGGTGCTCCGGCAAGATCCTCCGACGCTCAAGTCAATACTCTGCTTTAACATAAATGGAGTGCTCGAGCGAAAATTTTGACAGAGTTTCGAGATAGAGTTTAGAGCTTAGAAAAGAACATATCTGGGAGTCCTTATTTATAGACGGGGAGCGTAACTGGCTGACAGTGATGTCCGTAACCGTCTGGAAATGGGCCATTCAGAGACGTGCGGAGTTTGTTACGGAGAGTAGTGGCGTCAGAGGTCGCCCCAGGCCACGTGGAGCTTGCTGCAGAGAGTGGAGTGATGTCCGTTGTCGTGACTTGCCAGAGAGTGGTGGAGCTGCGTGGAATCCATTGCGGAGAGTGGAGCAGGGTGATGGCTCTTGTCGTGGCTTGTCAGAGAGTTCGAATCCGTCGGTTGAAGCTCGACTGGGGTGCCTGATGGAGCAGAATGGCTCTTCACATCGTCGTTCTGGGAGAGGCTCGGATATTCTGAGGTCGCTGACGTTTCAGGCGGGGGTCACCTGCCGCAGGAGCTCGGATGAAGATTTTCTGTTGGCGGAGTCTGGGGAAGTCCGATCGCTAGAAAAGTCCATCTGGGATTTATCTGATGTGGAGGCTCACCTGAAGATCGTCCGCTAGGGAAACCCGATTATACGGGGAGCCTGGTAGGAGGTCGGTCGGTGATGGACTTCGGATAGCACCGGGGAGGCCCGACAGACATCGGGGGCGGTCGGCCATCGCAGGGACCCAGCTGCTGGAGCTCGTCCTGTTGGGAATAGTGTCCCAAAGCCAATCGTCAGCCTGTTGATGAGGCGGGGGGCTTCAAGGTAGTTAATGCATGAATTTGGTATCAAAAACTTTTCTATCATATATTATTATCAAAAATTAATTAATATATTTATAAATTGGTGGATAATTATGTTAAATTAGGGAAGCATTTAGTTCTCAAACACCATCATTGAATTGTACAACCACTAATGATATAAGATGTGGCACATTAAATTCACTCAACTAGAAAACATCATGGAATTTATGGACTCATTTATTAAAATCCTGTGCAAAAGCAAGGAAGTAGAACACAAGAGTTATTGATCAGGGTATAATTTTGTTTTAAATAATAGATATCCTAATATTGCTGCTATATATCCTACATGTCCTATAGATGTTTTACGTGATAGTAAACATATAGTAGTCCTTCACTTGGTGGGTGTTGGGTATAAAATCCCCCCTTGATCGAAGCTTGTAAAGGATCGATCTTTCCTGCACTCTTTCGACTCCCGATCTTATATGTGGCATTTCTCCGAATCTCCTCAATCATCCGAACTTCTCCAACAATGAACTTCTGCATGTTGGGAATAGTGTCCCAAAGCCAATCGTCAGTCTGTTGACGATTGTGCTCCTTTTGTATTAGTACATGAATTATAAATAAATAAAAATTATTTTGATATTTTTTCATCACAAATATTTCATCTTCTAATGAACTCCTGTGTTGTGGTGAAGTCCTTAGGACTATTTAGACTCGACAAAGGAGGATTTGTCACTTAGTCCTTAAACATGTTCGCGACCAAATGATACGTTGTTACCGAGGACGACAACGTTTATCGAGCATAGGTCGTTGTATGCCATATGGGTTGGTTGTCCTCATAACCAAAGAGTGTGGAGACATTGGTATGGCATACAGGTGAGATGTAATGGTACATCTGCACTGAACGTGACCAACTACGGAGCTATTTCTGCTGTCAAGATTTGCTCCGATGGGATATGGGTATAAATGTCCCTCCGACCTGAGACCGCCACGGTGACTTGCAAGCAACTCACTGCACTTAGGCACTGGACTACCTGAATTTTTAATTCAATGACGGAAGGCTGCTGGGTGTAGTCAAGTACTTGACTTGTCGGTGCGTGTGTCAAGATGGGATTGACCACTCCAGTTTAGGAGCTGTGTACAGTCGTATTTTAATTTAGCAAAATCTTGACCAGGATAGTCCTAGTGAGGAGTCACAGGACTAATTGAGTTGAGCACGATTCGGATGATATCATCAGGGTTGACAGTTTAACCCTGAGTCGTCCTAAATACAGGGGTCAAAAGAAATGAATTATACAGTAACCATATTCATGTAGGTTCTGAATATTGCGATTGTGATTATTCGACCTATCTGGTCGTCGGGTACCATTGCTAGATGGTCACTTCGATTAGTACAGGAATTGGTTCCTGTGCTACCGGCTTAGGTTCGAACCTGCGGGGTCACACACATTAGTAGTTCCTTTCTGATCTGATGGCTGATTATGAGTCTTATCTATCTGGAACTCTATGATTGAGAATTAGGATTTTCTGATCATGAGTTCCACACATTTTGGGTACCGAGGTCAAAATTTTGAATTTTAAATTTTGAATTTGAAATTTGAACTCTTTGATCAGGGTTTCATATCGATGGTCTCTGATGCCTGATTGCCCATCGGATTTGGACTCAATATTTATGAGAGATTTAATTAGTGATTTAATCACTAATTAACTCAATTTGATTGAGTAATTATTTTTGGATCAAGTTCAATTGAATTGGATTCAGTTTGGATTGACCCGATTAGGTTAAATGTTGACCTAATCGCTAAGGTGGTTTAGTTCCTGATTTGATCAGGGGTTAGGTTTAATTAATTTTTGATTTGATTAGGATTTTATTGAGCCTAATTAAGTCTAATTATGTTGGGTTTAATCTGGTCTAATTGTGCTTAACCTATTTTAAACTAGGTTGGCTCAATTTGAATCAAACCACCTTGTTTTAAATTCCTTGCGACACCCAACTTCCTTACACCCATTTGAATTCACGAGAAGAAACTTCTCGTGAAATTTTTCTCACGCAAAACCCTTCCCCACGCCCTCATTTGTGCGCCATATGGATGGATAAAATAATTAGTTAGCCATTCAAATTCAAAGTATGTTTGAATTTGAATGGATAACTTATCACTTGCCCCTTCATCCTTATCCATTTTGTGCGCCACATTACTTACACGAGAAAAGATTTCTCGTGAAATATTTTCCATGCACAAAGAGCCACGCCCCTTCACTTCTCACGCCCAAAAGGATAGGGATAAGTTGGTTTTCGTTTGAATTCAAATTTGATTTGAATTCAAATGTGCAACCACTTATCTTTATCTTCTCACGCGGATAAGACACGTTCGACGTTGTTTTAAAAAGAGGAGAAAGGTGGGACGTGCGTAGAAATTTTAGGAGAGAAACTTTGGGGTGTGAGGAAGGCTTGTGTGCAAGGTGAAGGTCCAAAACCTTCCGAGAGAAAAAGAAAGAAAAGAGAGAAAATTGGGCGCAGGGTTTTTGGTGTGTACCCTAGGGTTTCTACCTAGGGTTCGGGAAGTGAGATTGGTGTGCCACGAGTGTCGTGAGTCCACCAAATTTTAGGGAGAGATCCATCAGCCTCTCAAGCAACTGTGCAGATGATCTAGAGTATCCGAGAAGTCGACACACATCGATCGAAGGAGTTTGATCAACATCTGCCATCAAAAGGGTGAAATCATGAACTAGCATTCGTGAGGAGCTGATTAGAAGGGAGCTTCGTGTGGACGATCCGTAGAGGTCAGATATTTATGTGACTGCAATGTAACGATCAGAGCCCTCCGACGGTGATCAGATTGTGGTGATCGACTACCCGCAAAAGGTAATGTGTTCTGAACACAGTACTGTAAAAGGTTTACTGATTCAAATTTGAATTTCAAATTTAAATGCATGCTGTTGTATCATATTTAGATCCTAGTGTAGGATTAATTAGTATTAATTAATAAGATTAATTAATAATTCTACTGTAAAATAGTAATTTTTAAAAAGTTTTAAAATTACCATTTTGCCCTTGCACTAAATTTTCGCTGCAAATGGTATCAGAGCATGGTTCTAGAATATGATATACATATGCATACGTAGATTAAGGTGTAATCTATAAGTTTAAATTTGAAATTCAAAATTCAAAATTCAAAAAAAAATTTAAAATTTGAAATTTGAAATTTGTTAGAAGTTTCAAATTTGAAATTCAAAATTTGAAATTTGAAATTTGGTTGAAATCTTAAATTTAAAATTTGAAATTTAAAAATTAAAATTTGAAATTTAAAATTCAAAATTAAAAATTTAAAATTCAAAGATTAGAAATTCGAAATTTGAAATTTGGTCGAAATCTCAAATTTAAAATTTAAAATTTAAAATTTAAAATTTAAAATTTGAAATTTAAAATTTAAATTTTAAAATTGGTATATTTAGATATACTTGATCCAAGTAGCAAGTAATCTAATTGGGTTGGTTGCCATGGCCGTCCGGTCATAGGAGAAAAGTAGGGTTTAAAGGCCCTCTCTTCCCATTCGATGGGGTCTCCTATGGCGGTAAGGGTGCCGATGTAATTATATCCCATGTCGATGAAGCAGCGAAAGGACTTAATTAAAAAATTTATCATGAATGTGTTAGATTAGATCTAAAAGAAAATTTATGATTTATTTTGAGTTATTTTCTGTTATGAAATGAGCAATAGAATTGCTGTTTATGAAATGTGCTCACCCGTTTGTGAAATGAGTCAACACATTTGGTGAACAGAAAATAAAATCTTTCAAAATATGAAAATTATTTTCGAAATGTCAAACCCTGACCCATCAGCCCAAGTACTTAATTAAAAGAATTAAGTGTTGTCTAGTAGGTCTAGAATTATGAATTAAGACCTAAGACAATCGCATAAACTTGTGGGTCAATGGGTTAGATGAATTAGGTCCATAATTGGGTTAGACCTAAGGTTAGTTTAAAAAATGGACTAAATGGAGTAATTGATCAAATCTAATCAAAAGTTGAATTAGATTAGGTCAAGGATACTCTAGACTCAACTTCAATAGTTGTAGTTGAATGGGTCCATATCTTTAACTAGACCAAGATGGACTTAATTCATGGCTACGCGGTGGAGCCCTATTTACTAAGTTGATCAAAATTAAAACTAATGAACCGGTTGGTGTCTAAGGTAAGTTCGGCAGTTTTGACCAGTAGTTCTTAAGCGGGAGCTACTCGCATTGATTCGATCATTGACGAGTTAATGGTAAATCCCCACCACTGATCTCACTTACCTGGCCAATCTGGTAAGTTAGATTTTGATTAGATCACTTGGTGATTAGAGCTCACCCATGTCATTAGGTAAATCAGTGTGACTGATTTAGGTGCTCCTAATGCCAGCTTTAATTAAATCTTTTTTTAATCTGACTTGGTGAAGTCAGTGGGAGGATTGAAATTGACTGGATGATTTCTTCTCTACTATTCTTTAATAAAATTCTTAAAATTATTAGGTCCCTAAAATGATTAGATTATAATGATAACTAAGTCATAGCCTCCCATTAAGTGAGTGATAATGAGTCCATTAGTTCAATGATCATTGGAGGCCCAAAGGCCTGGTGCTCATTGGCTAATGGAATTATTAGTCATAATATGATAATTTGATTGAGTCTTTCTGATGGTGGTTAGGTTGGCCGACCAAAGTCGGGCCTGATCATTTATTGATCCGATTCACTAAATTAAGTCATGTTAATGGTTGGACCTAACCAGATCTTTTCAGTGGAGGCCAAAGCCTACTGATTAGGTTCTGGGGCAAAATCAATTACTAGAAGTTGTTTAGAGAAACAACTGGTTAAGAACCTACCCATAGATGCACATGGGTTGACCAACCAAAGTTGGGCTCGTGTGTAGTCTGTGTGGATTCTAGTACCCATTAAGGAATTAAAGTAATTCCTCGAATTGGAGGATGAGACTACCAGTTCGTAAAAATATTGGAAAAAACTTTAGACTAAAGTCCAAGTCTTTAGTATTAATTTATGTACTAATAGAGGTCTCGTTTTTCTTTATGCAGCTATGGCCACTACCCTGTCGCTCCGGTCATTATTAGATAATGACAAGCTCATGGGATCCAATTTCGATAGCTGGTATCGAAAATTGAAAATCGTCCTTGAGCATGAGCGAATCCTTTATGTAGTAACGGATCCAGCACCTGAGGAGCCAGCTCCGAACGCTAGTAAAGCGATCCGAGACACTTACTTGAAGTGGCTCAATGACCGCACCACCATTCGATGTATTATGCTGGCAGCAATGAATGTCGAGTTCAGCCGAAGGTTTGAGAACGCCCAGTCACAGGAGATGCTTCAAATATTGAACGACTCCTTTGGCACGCCTGACGATGTTGAAAGGCGCAAAACTAGTTGTGCCATTTTCAATGCTCGGATGAGGGATGGGGCCTCAGTCACTGATCATGTACTGTACATGATCGAGATGATTGAGCGCCTAAGCAAATTGGGCTTTCCTCTGCACGAGCAGCTCGGTAAGGATGTGATCCTTAATTCCTTGCCCAAGTCCTTCCTCCCATTCCTTACTCATTTTCGAATGACAAAGCCTGCAGTAAACTACCACGGATTGTTGGGGTTGCTGCAGAACTTTGAGAAGGATCACCAACTCCATAAGGAGTCGATGAATGTAGTGGGAGGGTCTTCTTCTTATCGTCAACCCTTTGGGAAGGGGAAGAAGAACAAGAAGAAGAAAAATAAGATGGTGCAATCTCATGCTGGGACAGTAGCACAGGGTCAGACCAAGAAGCGCAAGTACGACCAGAGCCAGACGGAGTGCTTCTTTTGCAAGAAGCACGGGCATTGGAAGAGGAACTGTCCTCAATACATTGCCTCCCTGGACCCGAACAGGCCAAAGAAGAAGCAAGGTAATTATATGATAACTCCTTGCAACTTTTCGATTTGTGATACTACTGCCTGGGTATTGGATACCGGAAGCCCTTATCATATTTGTAATTCGATGCAGGGTCTGCAGGTCAGTAGGAGATTTGATGAAGGCGAAAGGTTCCTGAACGTTGGAGATGGAAGCAAAGTTCCAGTTCTAGCTTTAGGAATCATGAGTCTTGTAATCAATTTTCGTAATGTAATTCTGAGTGAATGTCACTATTGTCCAAGTTTTTTATTAAATATTATTTCTGTAGGCCTTTTGGCCATGTACGGTTATGATTTTTTAATAAAAAAAAATATTTACAATATCATTTTGAATGGTGTTACAATATTTGTTGGACAATTAAATAATAGAATTTACTTACTATCACAGCCTGTTAATGTGGTTCAAAACTTTGGTAAACGCTCTAGAATAGATAATGTGTCAGAAGTCTATCTTTGGCACTGTAGGCTAGGTCATATCAATAAGAACAGGATAAGCAGGTTGGCTCAAGAAGGAATTCTTGAAGTTAGTGATTGTGAATCACTTTCAACTTGTGAGTCCTGTCTTCTTAGGAAGATGACCAAGTCACCTTTTACTGAAAAAGGTGAGCGAGCCAGTGAACTCTTAGGTCTGGTACATTCTGATGTATGTGGAGCCATGAGCTCAAGTGCAAGAGGTAGATTTTTCTACTTCATAACCTTCACAGACGATCTATCTAGGTATGGGTATGTCTATTTAATGAAGCATAAGTCGGAATCATTTGAAATGTTCAAACTATTCCGAAATGAGGTAGAAAAACAAACTGAAAAGTGTATTAAAACTCTTCAATCTGATCGAAGAGGTGAATACCTTTCCAATGAGTTTCTGACGTATCTAGGGGAGAATGGGATTCTCTCTCAGTGGACTCCTCCTAGAACACCACAGCATAATGGTGTGTCTGAAAGGAGAAATCGGACCCTGTTAGACATGGTTCGATCCATGATGGGGTTTGCTGGTCTGCCGATCTTCCTCTGGGGATATGCGCTCGAATCGGCTTGTTACCTTCTAAATAGAGTTCCGAGTAAGTCTGTAGCCAAAACGCCATATGAGATATGGATAGGACGTAAGCCAGTACTCTCGCACCTTAGGGTTTAGGGGTGTCCGGCTTATGTTAAACGTTTAATTACAGACAAGCTTGGACCTAGGTCTGACAAGTGTAATTTTATAGGGTACCCAAAAGAGACCAAAGGGTATTATTTCTACCTTGCTGATGAGCAAAAGATGTTTGTCAGCCTTAAGGCAATTTTTTTAGAAAAGGAGTTCCTTAGTGAAAAAACTGTTGCCTCTAAGGTCGAACTTTACGAAGTTCGACAGGTAGAGTACCACATCAACCGGATAGATACTATGGTTTCTTGGTCCGGGATGGTGATCCTGTCGAACTTGATGAAAACGATGAGGATCCGATCACCTATATGGATGCAATACAGAGACCTGACTCTGAGAGATGGCTAGAGGCCATGAAATCCGAAATGGAGTCCATGAAGGTCAACGATGTGTGGACATTGGTTGACCTATCCGAAGGAGTAAAACCCATAGGGTGTAGTGGGTCTTCAAAAGAAAGAGGGGTGCAGACAGAAAGGTGGAGACCTATAAAGTCCGTCTGGTTGCCAAAGGATATCGTCAACGTTATGATATAGACTATGACGAGACATTTTCTCCTGTGGCAATTCTCAAATCCATTCGGATTATGCTTGCGATAGCTGCCCATCTGGACTATGAAATCTGGCAGATGGATGTGAAGATAGCTTTCCCAAACGGAGAGCTGGACGAAGAGGTGTATATGATACAACCTGAAGGGTTCACATCCACAGATGAGTCTAAGGTGTGCAAGCACAGAGGTCCATTTATGGACTTAAGCAGGCATCTTGGAGTTGGAACATACGTTTTGATAGGACGATCAAAACGTATGGCTTCGTTAATTACGGAGAAGAGCCCTGTATTTATAAGTGGGCTAATGGTCCAGTAGTAGTATTTCTTGTATTGTATGTGGATGACATTCTCTTAATCGAGAATGATGTCCCTGCATTACAGGGAATAAAGATTTGGCTATCGTCACAGTTCTCCATGAAGGATCTGAGAGAAGCTTCCTACATTCTAGGGATGAGGATCTATAGGGATAGATCCAAAAAGTTATTTGGCTTATCCCAGTCCACGTACATTGATACTATGCTGAAAAGGTTCAGCATAGAAAATTCTAAGAAAGACTATCTACCGATAGGCCATGAAATTTCTCTCTCGAAGAGGGATTGTCCGACAACACCTCAAGAGAGAGAGCGTATGGGTAGGATTCTATATGCTTCAATAGTGAAATTTATCATGTACGCCATGACATGTACAGACCAGATGTGGCATACTCACTAGGGGTAGTGAGTAGATACCAATCTGATCCAGGAGAAAATCACTGGAAGGTTGTTAAAACCATCCTGAAGTATTTAAGAAATACTAAGGACCAGTGGCTTATATATGGTGAATCGGATTTGAGACTTATAGGGTTTACAGACTCTAGTTTCCAGTCTGATCGCGATGATAGAAAGAGTGTGTCAGAATTTATTTTTACCCTTAATGGTGGGGCTGTCTGCTGGAAGAGTTTCAAGCAGCACACTATGGCTGATTCAGTATGCGAGGCGGAGTATATTGCTGCATTAGATGCTGCCAAAGAAGTGGTGTGGCTGAGAAAATTCATCACCGAGCTCGGAGTAGCACCCTCCCTTGTTGGTCCAGTTCTGCTCTACTGCGACAGCTCTGGAGCCATTGCACAGGCGAAGGAACCAAAGGCACACCAGCGGATGAAGCATATTCTGCGCCGCTACCATCTCATCCAGGAGATCGTGGATCGAGGTGACATCGACCTTCAGAAGATCGACGGAAAGAAGAACCTGGCCGACCCATTCACTAAAGCCATTGCGGTGAAGGAGTTCAACGACTACAAGTCGAAGATGGGTATTAGATACTGCACCGATAGGCTTTAGGCCAAGTGGGAGATTGTTGGGAATAGTGTCCCAAAGCCAATCGTCAGCCTGTTGACGATCGTGCTCCTTTTGTATTAGTACATGAATTATAAATAAATAAAAGTTATTTTGGTATTTATTCATCACAAATGTTTCATCTTCTAATGAACTCCTGTGTTGTGGTGAAGTCCTTAGGACTATTTAGACTCGACAAAGGAGGATTTGTCGCTTAGTCCTTAAACATGTTCGCGATCAAATGATACGTTGTTACCAAGGACGACAACGTTTATCGAGCATAGGTCGTTGTGTGCCATATGGGTTGGTTGTCCTCATAACCAAAGAGTGTGGAGACACTGGTATGGCATACAGGTGAGATGTAATGGTACATCTGCACTGAACGTGACCAACTCCGGAGCTATTTCTGCTGTCAAGATTTGCTCCGATGGGATATGGGTATAAATGTCCCTCCGACCTGAGACCGCCACGGTGACTTGCAAGCAACTCACTGCACTTAGGCACTGGACTACCTGAATTTCTAATTCAATGACGGAAGGCTGCTGGGTGTAGTCAAGTACTTGACTTGTCGGTGCGTGTGTCAAGATGGGATTGACCACTCCAGTTTAGGAGCTGTGTACAGTCGTATTTTAATTTAGCAAAACTTTGGCCAGGGTAGTCCTAGTAAGGAGTCACAGGACTAATTGAGTTGAGCACGATTCGGATGATATCATCAGGGTTGACAGTTTAACCCTGAGTCATCCTAAACACAGGGGTCAAAAGGGATGAATTATACGGTAACCATATTCACGTAGCTCTGTGGATCGTCCACACGAAGCTCCCGTCTGATCAGCTCCTCACGAATGCTAGTTCGTGATTTCACCATTTTGATGGCAGATGTTGATCAAACTCCTTCGATCAATGTGTGCCGACTCCTCGGATGCTCTGGATCATTTGCACGATTGCTTGAGAGGCTGATGGATCTCTCCCTAAAATTTGGTGGACTCACGATACTCGTGGCACACCAATCTCACTTCCCAAACCCTAGGTAGAAATCCTAGGGTACACACTAGAAACCCTGCGCTCAATTTTCTTTCTTTTCTTTCTTTTTCTCTCGGAAGGTTTTGGACCTTCACCTTGTGCACAAACTTTCCTCACGCCCCAAAGTTTTTCTCCTAAAATTTCTACGCATGTCCCACCTTTCTCCTCTTTTTAAAACAACGTCGAACGTGTCTTATCCGCGTGAGAGGATAAAGATAAGTGGTTGCACATTTGAATTCAAATCAAATTTGAATTCAAATGCAAAACCAACTCATCCCTATCCACTTGTGCGTGAGAAGAGAAGGGGCGTGAGTTGATTTGTGCATGGAGAGTTTACACGAGAAATATTTTCTCGTGTAAAATATGGGGCGCACAAGATAAGACCATGGCGCATGGATTAGTTGGTTGCTCATTCAAATTCAAACTTTCTTTTGAATTTGAATGGCCAACCAACTTATTTTTATCAAGATATTTGGTGCACAAGGGTGGGCGTGGGATGGCTTCTGCGTGGAAAAAATTCACGAGAAGTTGCTTCTCATGAATTTAAATATGCACAGAAGAAGTGAGGTGGCACAGGGAGAAAAGTCAAGGTGGTTTGAACCTAATTGAGCCAACCTAATCTAAATAGGTTAAGCACAATTAGAATAAATTAAATCTAACTGAATTAGGCTTAATTAGGCTCAATAAAATTTTAATCAAATCAGGAATTAACTAAACCTAACCCCTGATCAAATCAGGGACTAAACCACCTTAACGATTAGGTCAACATTTAACTTAATCGAGTCAATCCAAACTGAATCTAATTCAATTGGACTTGATCCAAAAATAATTACTCAATCAAATTGAGTTAATTAGCGATCAAATCACTAATTAAACCTCTCATAAATATTGAGTCCAAATCCGATGGACAATCAGGCATCAGAGACCATCGATATGAAACCCTGATCAAAGAGTTCAAATTTCAAATTCAAAATTTAAAATTCAAAATTTTGACCCCGGTACCCAAAATGTGTGGAACTCATGATCAGAGAATCTTAATTCTCAATCATAGAGTCCCAGACACATAAGACTCATAATCAGCCATCTGATCAGAAAGGAACCACTAATGTGTGTGACCCCGCAGGTTCGAACCTAAGCCGGTAGCACAGGAACCAATTCCTGTACTAATCGAAGTGACCATCTAGCAATGGTACCCGATGATCGAATAGGTCAAATAATCGCAATCACAATATTCAGAACCTACGTGAATATGGTTACCGTATAATTCATCTCTTTTGACCCCTGTGTTTAGGACGACTCAGGATTAAACTGTCAACCCTGATGATATCATCCGAATCATGCTCAACTCAATTAGTCCTGTGACTCCTCACTGGGACTACTCTAGCCAAGGTTTTGCTAAATTGAAACACGACTGTACACAGCTCCTAAACTGGAGTGGTCAATCCCATCTTGACACACGCACCGACAAGTCAAGTACTTGACTACACCCAGCAGCCTTCCGTCATTGAATTAGAAATTCAGGTAGTCCAGTGCCTAAGTGCAGTGAGTTGCTTGCAAGTCACCGTGGCGGTCTCAGGTCGGAGGGACATTTATACCCATATCCCATCGGAGCAAATCTTGACAGCAGAAATAGCTCCGGAGTTGGTCACGTTCAGTGCAGATGTACCATTACATCTCACATGTATGCCATACCAGTGTCTCCACACTCTTTGGTTATGAGGACAACCAACCCATATGGCACACAACGACCTATGCTCGATAAACGTTGTCGTCCTTGGTAACAACGTATCATTTGGTCGCGAACATGTTTAAGGACTAAGCGACAAATCCTCTTTTGTTGAGTCTAAATAGTCCTAAGGACTTCACCACAACACAGGAGTTCATTAGAAGATGAAACATTTGTGATGATAAAATATCAAAATAATTTTTATTTATTTATAATTTATGTACTAATACAAAAGGAGCACAACCGTCAACAGGCTGACGATTGGCTTTGGGACACTATTCCCAACATGTAGAAGTTCATTGTTGGAGAAATTCGGATGATTGAGGAGATTCGGAGAAATGCCACGTATAAGATCGGGAGTCGAAAGAGTGCAGGAAAGATCGATCCTTTACGAGTTTCGATCAAGGGGAGATTTTATACCCAACACCCACCAAGTGAAGGACTACTATTTGTTTACTATCATGTAAAACATCTATAGGACATGTAGGATATATAGCAGCAATATTAGGACATCTATTATTTAAAACGAAATTGTACCCTGATCAATAACTCGTGTGTTCTACTTCCTTGCTTTTGCACAGGATTGTAATAAATGAGTCCATAAATTCCATGATGTTTTCTGGTTGAGTGAATTTAATGTGCCACATCTTATATCATTAGTGGTTGTACAATTCAATGATGGTGTTTGAGAACTAAATGCTTTCCTAATTTAACATAATTATCCACCAATTTATAAATATATTAATTAATTTTTGATAATAATATATGATAGAAAAGTTTTTGATACCAAATTCATGCATTAACTGCCTTGAAGCCCCCCGCCTCACAACCTAAGAAAAAAAAATGACGGTAGTCTCTCCCCTATTTACCATATGCTATTAATTCAAATATAATATTAAAAAAAAAATTATAATCAAATCAATCATAAAAAAAATTGTGTCGGACTGTCATGTATATATTAAAATATCCATAAAAAAAAAATAATTATGTAATATTTATTTAAACTATTCAAATACTTTTAAATTTTATTTATTTATTTTTTTTAATATTTTAACGTATATACATAAGTATACGTGGCCATCCATTTTTTGATGGACATTTTTCAAATATATCGACAATAATTCTTTCTATAATCGACTCGGCTATAGAATTTTTATCCCAATATTCTCTCTCTCTTTTTTTTTTTTTTTTTTGCTATGAACACTCTAGCTCCACCTCCAATAGAAGACTAATTAATTTTTTAATTTTTTTTAATTTATCAGCATCAATATCATAGTCATCTTTTATTTTAAAAGAATAAAAAACTCTCGTTATGAACGGTCTCCTCATGGAAGTAAAACACGCAACGTCCAGACATAGGTCAGAGATTTATTAAATAATCTCTAACCATTGGGTCGAAAAATTAAAATATTTAGTTTAGTCAAAAAAATTTAAAGTTCTTTGGAGAACGTTTGGTTTGTAATTGGAATCAAAATGAGAATAAAAATGAAAATAGCTTGGAATCAGAATTGGAATCAGAATGATCAAATCTTCCGACGTATTTAGTTAATGATCGGAATCGGAATCAAAATTAAAATCGAAATCGAAATTAGAATGAAAAATTGAATCCATAGAGAAAAGTAAGGATTGAGTTTTATATAGATTGATCTATTCTCATTCCATCTCGGAATCGAAATCGAAATCGAAATCAGAATTGGAATGGGACTCCTCCCAACTAAACGATTGGAATAGAAGTCACTCATTTCGATTCTGATTTCAAACCCATATTTTTCTCGACCAAATATTCTCTTATTTTTTTTTACTTTTTTTGATGATTGAAAAAAACTAAACTCTAAGCAATTGACTTCCTCTTCACACGCATAAAATAACAAGAAGAGGTACCATTCAAAGAAGCATTCTTTGATTTTATTTCACCTGCTTCAGAATCAAATCAACCGGCAGCCACAAAAAATAATGTCGGTCGAAAAAATCATTACCAGCATTATCATTATCATTATCGTAATCATCTTTTATTTTAAAAAAATAAAAAACCTTGGATGGTGCAGCTTGGACGACTTTTGACTCCTATAAGTATCAATTTATTATTATTTTTTTTTATCGAGTACTTATGGTGCGCTTACGAAACATTAAATCCACTCCCATGAATGCCCCACTATTTCTAAGTTTCAAAAAAAAAGAACATACGCTTTGTATTTCTTCGGATCACATCATTATATATTTCATATATTTTTTATCATATTAATCATCTCCGTCCCGATCGAATACGCCATCATTCCCACCAACCATTCCCCGCCGTCGACACAACTGTCTTCCTATATGTATATATATAGATGCAAAAGATTTATTAATGAATCTCTAACTACTAGTTCCAAAGATTAAAATATCTTCATCATTCAAGAAAATCAAAAGCAAAATCTTTTTAATCTCTTTTATTTTTTCTCAAAATCAAAAACCCTTTTAATCTCTTTTGCCTTTTTCTCTGACTCTAAGCAATCGAAATCCTCTTCACTTACCCAAAAAAAAAAAAAATTCAATTAATACATATATCCATCTCATATTTAAAAATTTTATATTCATATCCGTACCTATTTTAAATTGAGACAGATATAATAGATGATGTGGATTGGATTGAATTGATTAAATAAAATACATTGAATCAGATCGAACAAATAATTCATCATATAAATATTTTAAAACAATTATAATTATAAAAAATAATTTAAATTAAAATTATATTAAATTGGGATCCATGAAAAGATATATTAGTATCCTTATAGAACTTACTTCAGATATTTAGCACACGTTTAGTTAGTCATTAAAAAATATTTTTTTATTTTTTTATTTTTAAAAAATAAAAATCAAAAAATAATATTTGATAATATCATGAAAAATAAAAAATTAAAATTAAAATAATTAAAGTAATTATTTATATGTAAAACAATTTTTTTTTATTTTTTAAAATTTATTTTTTTTATTTTTTTTACTTTCAAATATTTAAAATACCAAATCAAAAAATAAAGAGTCCGAATCCTTCTTCCTCGTTGAGCTCTTCACCTCCCCACCCCCTTTTTCCTTTCTTTTTGAACCCTAAAATATTACTTTTTACTTTATAATAACATATTTATTAAATATATTTTTTATTTTTTTATTTTTATTCAATAATAAAAAATAAAAAAAATAAAAATATTTTTTAAAAATTAAAAATTAAAAAAAAATAATCAAACGCACCCCTGATCTAGCATGGTTGCTCATTTTGGGGTTTGAGTAGATTGGACAAAGTCCTTTCGTGGCCACAATCGCCACCCAATCCGTCACATCTTTATATATTTCATGCATCTTTTTGTCTTATTTACTGTTCTCACCGCGGCGGGAGCCATCTGCTGGTCCAGCCCTTGGAACGGCCTTCGGCGACAAAAAACCCAAAAAAAATCGTCCTCTGATATTGCGATTTGCGAACTCCAAAGCCGCAAGCCTTCCTGTGGACGCAACCCACGCACCGCCGAGAAACAGACAAGCCAACGTAAAATTACCAAGACACCCTTATTTCCCACCGTGTCATGAGGGTCATTCCGTCATTTCATATCTGCTCCGAGAACGATATTATTCCACTCGTCTCCTCTACTAGTGTTTGACCCCTAAGTTCTCTTTGCTGCTCTCATGGCTCTCCGGATCTCTTTCTCTTCATCTCCTCTTCAATCCTCTCCTTCTCCTTCTTCTCCTCCTCCATCGCCTTCGTCTCTTGGTCTGAATCCGGCCTTCTATGGGGCCAATCGGAGGGCTACGAGGATGCCCGCCCCCATGTGGTTGTCCAAGGACGCCACCCGTCGAGCGGGCAGGGCGGTGGTGACCAGCTCGTCGAGCCTGGAGATGGCGGCTCCGGCCGTCGGACAGGTGACGGAGGTGAACAAGGACACCTTCTGGCTGCTCGTGAAGGCCGCCGGCTCCAAGATCGTCGTTCTTGACATGTACACGCAATGGTAGGATCCCTCGCTTTTCTTCCCCTTTGTTGTTTCTGGTTTCGACTTTCTTTTTTGGTGGAAACTACGGTTTTGCTTTCATTTTTAGCTTAGTAGTTAGAATTCTGGTAGGCAAATGAGGTGTTTTACATTTTCCAAGATATTTAGAAGAGATGAACTAGTGATTTGCATGTGTACAAGATTAAAGATTTGGTTACATGAGTATATAAAAGAATGATGTATTGGGGATGTCTGGCCAGGATACCACCATCACAGGATGTCTTCGATACTGCTCGGTGCAGTAGAAAGAAAGAAGAAATAAAATTAAAATAATAAAATACATGGATCAATCAAAAGATTCGCCTCCACAGGACATGCAAGCTTCACTATAAAAAAAAAAAATTACGAGAGAAAATCACATCCTCAACTCTCATACATCCAATCTTTTTCTCACAAAAAGCTCTCCCTCACAGAAGCTCTCTCTTTAGAAAGACCTCCTGAATCTCTGAAGTAACCACTGTCTGCTGCCGACAGTCTGCCTGAAGCACCCATGCCTCTACTCTCTGACGGCTCCTTTCAGTCTGCTACTGCTCTGGATCCTCGGCCAAATACACCACACCACAGCACCACTCTGTTTGTCCCGTCCACAGGAGCCTTTAAAACCCTCAAACCCAATCAGCATCAGAGTTGCATCTTAATCAGGACTCCAACAACTTTTTGGCCGTCTGATCAGCACCGCAAGAACCTCCTCATCGTTCGATCGCGCCTCAGATTGAAGACTGATCGTTGGATCGTATCCCATCACGTCAGATCACGTCTCAATCTCCCTGAGATGGCTCACAGCCATCCAATCATGACCGCAATCATTCGTAGCCATCCGATCGTGCACCGATTTATGAGAATCCATCGTGGACCGCGAGAATTGCCTCCGAAAATGCTCCAGTCCATCGTAGACTGCGCGAAACGCACGGAGAAACCAGGTAGCGGTCAATGCCTCCTCGCATAGACTGGCGATCCACGATGGACCGTGTGAAGAGCTATGGGCTGTGCCCCACGCGCGCCCACACTGGGCCCGCCGGCATGCTGGGCCGTGCTTTCCTGCGCACGCTCGCACATCCGTCGGCCTCCATCGACCCGCCGCTAGCCTTTGCCATCTCATGGGTCATGCCACCTACTCCAGACTTTTCTCGAGCGTATCTTCTCCATCTGGACTTCGTTTGAGCTGATCTTGGATTTGTTGGACTTTGTTCGTCATTTTGGATCTCATTGTGGACTTAGTGCAGATCGAATCTCGAGACGTCAAATCTTAACAATCTCTATCTCGACTCAATATTCGGTCTTCTCTAATTTTGAGAGTTTCTGAATCTTCTCACCCTCATGCCCTGCGGCAATCACCCGTTGATCATGAATGGACAAACATAGAAGTCGAGCCAGAATCGCTCGATCCCATCTCCATCGTATGCTGTGCTCCTCTTGATCTGAGATCTGCTTGGGATATCCTCCTACGGTAATAAGAATCTCACCCTGTGATATCGCCTCTCATCCTCTCGAGTCTCACATCTCATATCTGATCTACCTCTTTCTGAAGCTTCACCTCGCTCTGAGCTCATCCTGGCTTCTAAAGCTCCACTTCGCACTCGGCTCTGTCATGTAGTAATATTTTTTTTTCCTCCAGAAAATCCTATCGTCGCGCAACACCTTCAGAATTCCTCCACCAGCTATCGTCCTGTAGTCTCTTGAATCCAGTCTGCTCAATGAGATAAGATTCTGTCTGAAATCGGATATATATCGAATCTCTCCCAATCTTCTTATTATACCATCATGTATCCTCCAGCTAACCATCTCGATGCCTCTGATCGCACAGCTCGATCCATCCAACAGATAAACAGTATCCTCATTGCTCTCCAGAGAGTCAAGCTGCTTCTCTTTGCAACATACATGATAGGTGCATGCAGAATCTAAAATCCACTGTTGGAAAAAAATAGATATCTTATCAGATATCTCCAGAACATCATTCTCTGACTTGCTACTGGCCGTCGCTGCAGTAGCCTTAGTCCGATCTTTGAGCTAAGAGCAATCTCTGGCTAGATGTCCCAACTCGTCACATCGGTAACATTTGATCTTGCTCAAATCTCTCATCCTGGATTTGGACCGTCTCATCGCGATCTCCTGTCGCTCCGTCTGTCGCCTCCTGCTTTTCAGAAACCGTCAAAGTTGAGCTACCATTTGAGCTCGAAACTAGATTCTCTCTCCTGAGAACCTCGTTCTGAAGAATCACTACGATAATCTCATCCATCTTGATGGTGCTCTTCTCCACTAAAAGAGCAGTCACCAAAAACTCATACGAAGGAGGAAGCGACACTAGAAAGATCAGCGTCTTGGTCTCCTTCTCAATTTTCTCGTCAATACTGAGGTTGGTGAGGATCTTCTGGAAGTGGCTGAGATGCTCCTACACGTTCTGTTCCTCAGTCATCTACAACTGGTAGAACTGCCTCCAGAGTAAGAGTGTTGGTGAGAGATTTTGTCATGTACAATTCTTCGAGCTTCGACCACTGCACCATCGGAGAAGACTCACCAAGCACATGGATTACCACCTCATCCGCTAGGTACAAGCGGATTGTACTCACCGTCTGCATCTGGAGCCGCCTCCAATCTTGCACCATCATGGTAGTCGGCTTCTCCTTATACAAGAGAGCATCGATCAATTCTTGCTGGATCAGCACGTCCTTCACCTTCGCTTATCACAAGAAAAAATTGTTCTTTCCACCAAACTTGTTGATCTTCACCTTGATTGAGCCTGTTTTTTTCATCTTCAATCTTGCTCACCACTGTCGCAACCTGCGCCTTAGTACCGTTTTGCTCTGAGACCACTTATTGGGGATGTTTGGTCAGGACACCACCACCACTGGACTTTTTTGATACTGCTCGGTGCAGCAGGAAGAAAGAAGAAATAAAACAAAAACAATCAAAGACGTGGATCAGCCAAAAGGCTCGTCTTCACGGGGCATGTAAGCTTCACCATAAAAAAGAGAAAATTACAAGAGGAGATCACACCCTCAACTTTTGTACATCCAATCTCTCTCACACAAGAAGCTCTCCCTCACAAAAGATCTCTCTCTAGGAATACCTCCTGAACCCCTGAACCTCAATCAGCATCGGAGTTGCATCTCGATCAAGACTCCAACAGCTTCTCGACTATCCAATCAGCACTGCAAGGACCTCCATGTCATTCGATCGCACCTCAGATCGAAGGCTAGCCGTTGGATCGTGTCCCATCACGTCAGATCACACCTCTGATCTTCCTGGGATGGCTCATAGCCATCCAATCATGACCGCAATCATCCGTAGCCATCCGATCGTGTACCGATCCATGAGAACCCATTGTGGACCGCGAGAATCACCTCTGAAAATGCTCAGGTCCACCGTAGACCATGCGAAACGCGCGGGAAAACCAGGTAGTGGTCCACGCCTCCTCGCGTGGACTGGCAGTTCACAATGGACCACGTGAAGAGCTGCGAGCCACGCCCCGCGAGCATGCCCGCACTGGGCCGCGCACTCCTGCGCGCGCGCTCGCACGTCCGCCGGGCCTGGCTGCGCCGCCACCAGCCTCCATCACCTCGTGGACCGTGTCATCTGCTCTAAGTTTCTTTCGAGTGTATCTTCTCCATCGGACTCTATTTGAGTTGATCTTGGGCTCGTTAGACTCCGTTCGTCGTCCTAGACCTCGCTGTGGACTCAGTGTGGACCGAATCTTAAGAAGTCAAATTCTAACATAGTGTCATCTAGAAAATGCCACAAGTTACCTGCATCAGTCATCCATTCCTGTATATTGGAGGAACCCTAAATGAGTGAGTTGAACTTGGCATCATGGCCATGTGAGCATGGCTTAAATCTTTGATGAAAGTAATGAAGGAAAATGTTGGGATGATTTGGCACACATCTAGAAATACTTCCCTTTGAGATCATTATGTTCTCTCGAGATGCACCATCTAGTAGCAATTACCCCAAGATACAATGATATATTCCTCTCAAACAATGTACTCTGGTGAAGAAGTCGACCCAAATGGTGTGTGTAGCAATCACCCAAACAAACAGGTTGTTATAACATATAACAAATAGAAAGTCATTCAGTTGGGAAGCCTCTTTCTTTGATAGTCCTGAAGGACAGAGTTGAAATAACTATAGGCCCCAATGATAACGTTCCAAAACACACTTTGCACATCGCATCAGGAGGTTGATAAGAGCACATTAGGCTCATGATATAAAATCTCTCAGCAGCATAAAAGACAGTTAAAATAAGTAAACATGATAAAAATAAAGAATAAAAATAAAAGAAATTTAAAACAACTACTTGTTTTAATGATAAGGAAAGTCTTAAAACAAGTTTTAATGATCCCCCTCTTGCTTTAGGATTTGGTCAAAGAAAATAATAGGATGGCATAATATACCCTGTTTTCGAAGTAGGTACTTTCCGGACTTGAACCTGCATCCAACATCAACAAGCTCCCATCCACATAGTTTCTAAGTGACTTTTGTTTTGAACTTGGAACCATCAAGTGCAGGATTTATCTAATCAAGTGCATGATATGAGGCTACGAGGTTTGGATCATTCATTTTTGTGCTTCAATGGTCATATGCCCATATCTTGGTTTTTATGAGTGTTCTAGGGATACCCTGACTCCCATAGGTTGTGATCTCATAGGTACACTGATATAGGTGAGCTGTACAAGTATCTCTTAACTACATTGATGTAGGTGAGCTCTCCCACAGGCCAAGTAGATAGTGATTTCAACTTTCATGAGGCTTGTGTTCTGCACTTGCCTTTGAGAACTTGGGGAATTTATAAGATATTGATGAGGCCTATAATATGACAAGGTTCAAAATCTTTCAATACTTAAGGAGTTCAGGTGCGCAAACAATGAAGATAGCAAAGATGATAATGTTGAGATGGATCGGTAGTAAAATTATGAAGGAAACAGTAGCAAATGATTTGCTTTCCTTGATGACAAGCCTATGTTACATAGACTTGGGTGTGAGGTTCAGGGACCAGTGTGCCTCTATATGTTGGATCCTTTTAATTTTTAAAAATTTCTTCTTGCATACTCATACCCACATCTTCCAATCACATATATGAGTCTATGACAACAACCAATCACTTGCATTTGCCTATAAGGGCACTTACTTTAAACAACACAGTGAACTTTTAGCTTCATCTCATTTTAATTTAAATCAATCAGGTGATACGACATCACAAATCTAAGTGTGTACTTACTTGACTACATCCAGGTCTGCTGCAACAGATCTTCAATGTCCAATCATAGAGTGCATTGATATATTTGGAAATGTTAATGTGACAGTAATCGATTCTTGACTGTCACTTTGTAGTTGCTTTCCATTTTTGTGTGCAAGTCTTGATTTTTGGTTTAGTTTGCCTATTAATAGTCTGTTCAATTTCATCCTGGCATTCAGCAGAATTGTAGACATTTTTATAGTCTTGAGTTGGTGACAGTTTTATAGACTCCTAAGTTTCACCGTTGTAAAAACTCTCTGTTGAAGGTGTGGTCCCTGTAAGTTGATGGCTCCTAAGTTTCAAGAATTGTCTGAGAAGCACTGTGATGTTGTATTTCTCAAGCTTGACTGCAATCAAGAAAACAGGGTATTCCAATAATCCTCTTCAATGTTTTTTGTCTGCCATCTTACTTCCCCATTTTGATCCTTGTTATGTTGCTTGCAGGCCCTTGCAAAAGAGTTGGGTTTAAAGGTCGTCCCAACCTTTAAGATTCTCAAGGATAGCAAGGTTGTAAAAGAAGTAAGAGGGGCCAAATTCGATGATCTAGTTGCTGCAATTGAGACAGTAAAGTCAAGTTGACATTTCCTTATTGCAATTGGCCCCTCCAGATAATCAAGTATGATTACGCAACGGAAGAACCTTTATAAAGTTAATTTTATAAAATTGCTTGGATCATCTGGACTGGGTGTTCCTTGGCTGTAAAGAATTGAAAATGATACTCCAAAAATAAAGATATTGATTAAAGTAAAGGGTGTCCATTTACATTTATGTTCAGATTAAGAGAATGATGCATGAGCATTTCTCACCAGTGCAGGGCATCATAGGTGAAACAGATTGTCATTTGAGTTGTTACAAATGGAAAGGTTCCTCACATGCTCTTACAGCCTTGCAGTTTACAACGTCATTTTCCCCGGAAATTCAGACTGTTACCATGAATCATAAGAATGGAAAGCAGAAGGCAGTATTGAGAAGGTGGTCTTGTTTCATACATTAAATCAACAATGCCTCTTTTATGTGCTTGTTTTCAAATAAATGATCATTACATGTACGTACCAAACCACAATCAGGAGCGTTGGCAGGTTTGGGTGCCAAAGCCTCCATGTAAATGCCTAACTTGATACCTGACAAGTGATTAATTTAATCATGTGGACTGGTGTGTGTTAGGTTGTTACCAATCCAGTTACGGGTGCATTGTTATTATTTCTTCAAATTGCTGAATCTGGTAGCATAGCCTGAACCTTAACCCCGGTATCAGCTCAGAAGCTGTAACTCTTTGCGGCATACTACTATTACATGGTATTCAGAATAAAAACTTCAAAAAGATCTTTGCTATGAATTATGGTTATGATTACTCAACAACCTTCTTGCTGTCTATATCAGTTGGTTGTTGCATTTTCCAATATCTGATTATAGTGTGTATATCATATTTTTAGGGTTATGCAGTTGAAGGCCTCAATATTCAAGGAAATGGGGAAGAGAATATTTATAATATTGCCAGATCCCAAATTTGTACTGGAAAAAGAGGATTTTTAACATATCAGCAATATGACTACCTTAACGGTTTCTTGACACCTTGGATCTTATATAAATTCTGAAACTACATAGCCTTCCTTGTTCATGTAGTTTTTTGATATCCAGATCCTTGTATCTTCTGTTCTGTTTTGCCAATATAGCTTTTAGAATGCAATTTCTCCATCAATATGTAGACATTATCATTCAAATACACACTACCTTTGGACAACTTTGACATGTTTGAGGACCATATTCTATGTTCTGGAGAAAGTAGCAGAGTTTAAAGAACAAGACAACTGCTGTCTGAAGACACTTTTCAGAGTTGTGTATTTGAAACCAATGATGGATCGGAGTAAGAAAAGCATGTAAGCACTGGGCATTGTCACTCGCACTGGAAGGACCAGGACTTCAGGGACATGCTAAACCTGTCATGGGTGTAGTTGAAGGAGATCTTCTGCAGTGGAGCCAGAGGCAAGCCTCCATCGACGACGCAGTCATCATAACCGACCACGCTGAACACTCTTGGATCTACAAGAGACTGAGGGAATTCTGCACATTTTAAGTGCACATCAATGGCAGGACACATCGGGCAGCTGTTCTGGACCACCACCATGAACTTTGGAGGCTTGCCGAAGCCCACCTGGATCTGCTGCACTATTGGGATGTTCTTTTCGCAGCGCGCCGCCCACCCTGCGAAAAAAAACCAGTGGACTAGAGTACATGAGCTAACAGCATTGCTAAAACTTGTTTTCAGAAGAGCTGGGCTAGGATTCTGGAGTTCTGAGGTAGAATTTAGCTTTTCAGACCATGGTGGAGTATCAGGAAGAGAGCTACAAGGATGGGAACCCAAGAGAGGAGCTTGGAGAGCATTTTCTTTTCTGTGAACACTGGCAGTTGGAGTTTGGAGAGACGATGGCTTCCCAGCACCTCATGCAGTGCACCTCATTATATAGGATGACAGAGGGAAAGAGAGTCACATGTGAAGAAAGTTAAAGGACTCTTGAGAAGATGTGGAGGGGAAGGGTTTTTTCCCTACCAAACATCCTGATTCACATGGAGGGAAGGCTCTTTCCAGAGCCTGCAAAGATACCCCTGCAGTCTGAGAGACTACCGCATTGCTTTAGCAGAGATAAATATAATAGCGTTGCTGTACCATATGAGTGGATGCACCTTTACAGGGATTCTCTTGCTTTCTTTCCTTTGGACACATGATATGGCTTGTTCGCTGCCACATCTTTTCTATCTAATGAAGTAGAATTATTACTTTGCCAATCAAGTATTTCCACTCCAACTTCTACCTGTTCTTCTTCTAAACCATCGATCAGATCTTTGAGCAGTGGGACACAACCTAAGATTCTCTCTCTCTCTCTCTTTTTTGGGTGAATAGATTGAAATAAAGAACAAAACATCAGGTATAACAGTAAAGGAAACAAGCTATAAAAGTGAGGGACAGAGTTACGGAGAACAGGAATGCAACAAGGCCCGAGCATTAGCCACAAGGATGGATGGTAGTGTAGGCTCAGATATGGTGCTCCCAAGTTTCTGATGGTTAAGGGAAAGACCAAAGTTTGAAGCCCATGAAGCATTCATGGGGGTTCTAGGACCGGTTTGGATCCTAGGGAGGAGGCAAGTTGCCTTCTCGATCTTGAGGCCCAAGAAACATAGGCTTTGAGGGGCTAATCTACTTTTGGGCTAGGTATGAGCCCAAAGAGGGTGACAGCATGCAAGACATGAGTGTACATGGATTTTGATGAGTGCAATCACATGTTGGTTAGTCATGAGAGTTGTTTGGATTTGATCTTGGGTTAGACCAATTTGTACACAAAAATATATGTGATGTAATCCGATAACATGTGAATAGAATTATTTTTCTCCCTAATCTCTCTCTCTCTTGTGGACACCCACCTCTCTTGGAGAAACCCTAACCGCCACCCATAAAGGAGAAACCCTAGATGCCCTAGGGTTTCAAGCTTGGAGCACCTCCAAAAAACTCTAACCACCTATCTTATTTGTCTCCCCTCTCTTGCTGTCTCTTTTCTTGGTTTTTTTGCTGTTGGTTCTAGATCTCCATGCTCCTAAAAAGGTGCTCTAACATCTGGTATTAGAGCCTTAGATCGCGTGGAAGAGAGAGAGAAATCAGAAGCAAGAAAGGTCTTCAAGTAAAAAATCTGCAGCACATCACTTCCAAGGTATTCTCTTAGATCTTCCTTGTGGATTATTGCATTTGTGGTTAAATCCAGCTATGGCAAGCAGCATCAAGGTCGATTTTGAGAAGTTTGATGGGAAGAGAAGCTTCTCCATATGGAAGGTTAGGGTGGAAGATCTTTTGGTCCAACACGAGTTGGATCTAGTGTTGGAGGATAGGCTAGAAGGCATGACAGATAGGCAGTAGATGTCTCTTGAAAAGAGAGCATGTGCAATCATTAGAGATTGTTTGGCGAACTCGACGTTGTATTCGGTGTTAGAAGAGAGAACTCCCAAGAGGTTATGGTCGAAGTTACACACCATGTACATGGAAAAGAACATGTACAACAAGTTAGTGCTGAAAAATGATTGTACAGCCTTCGAATGTAGGAAGGTAGAGATATCGTAGTATATATCCGGAAGTTCGACTAGATTAGTAATGATCTAATGAATCTTGGGGTGAAGATGGATGGAGAGGATAAGAGTTTACTCTTACTATGCTCGCTATCCTCTTCTTATGATGCATCGGTGATGATGCTACTGTATGGAAAAGAGACATTATATTATGAAGACATTGTCTCGGTGCTTAAATCCAATGAGCAGAGAGAGAAGTTAACCAAAGAAGGAGCTCTCCAGGAGAGCTTGGCCATAGGGAAGAGGTCTGGAAGAAAGAATGATAGAAGCAAGCAAAGGGGACGGTCTAGGTCCCGGAAAGGCAAGAAGAAGGTTAAATGCTTCAAATGCAATGAAGCAGGGCACTTCAAGCGAGATTGTTTGCTTTGGAAGAAGAAGCAAGGAGAAAGGAGTGGTTTGATTTGCTGAGTGTCATGGCTGATCTCAAGGTGGAGGATGACCTCTTGGTAACTTTGGATGGTCACAAGAGCAACACAAAAGTTTGGATACTGGATTCAGCCTGTTCTTATCACTATATTTCAAATCGATCTTGATTTGCTACATACACCAAAATCAAGAAGGAGAGTGTGACATTAGAAGATGATCACCCATGCAAGGTTGCTGGTATATGGACCATCAGGGTGAGGATATTTGATAGGATTGTGAGGACTCTGACCAATGTGAAGCACATCTCAGAGTTGAAGAAAATCTAATGTCATTGGGTTACTTGGAGCAGAATAGCTACAACTTTAGTAGTCATGCTAGGAGTGAAGTCTTAAACATTTTCAAGGAAGCAGTGATTGTGATGAGAGGTAGCAGGTTGGAGAACAACCTATACAGGATGGAGGGATCTGTGGTGATGGGAGGATCCGAGACAGCAGTCGCAACACATGATTAGTAGGATGAGTATCGGTTGTGGCACTTTTGCCTAGGCCATATGGGAGACCAAGGAATGGAGGTGCTAAGTAAAAATGAGTTGATCCCAGATCTAGATGGCGGAGTTTCAAAACTTTGTGAGCCATGCCAAATAGGCAAACAGCATAGGGTAAAGTTTGCTATCAGCACAGGCCGTAGTGCAGATCCCCTGAAGCTTGTGCACACTGATGTGTGGGGACCGATCTCAGTTTTGGCCGAAAATGAGGCAAAATATTTTTTGACCCTGATAGATGACTTCTCAAGGAAGGTGTGGGTATATTTTTTGAGAAAAAAAATCAGATGTGTTCTCCAAATTTAAAATCTGAAAAGTTGAAGTAGAGAAGGAGCAAGGTTGCAGTTTGAAGTCCCTGCGGTTAGATAACGATGAAAAATTTACTAGCAAAGAGTTTCAAAATTTTTGTGAGGAATGTCGTATCAAAAAATATTTCTTAGTAAAGAGAACTCCTCCGCAAAATAGGATGGCCAAAAGGATGAACTGAACTCTTATGGAGAAGGCAGGGTGTATGAGACTACAAGCAAGACTTCCCAAGGCATTTTGGGTGGACACAATTGATGCAGCCTATTACCTGATGAATCGGTCACCTCACACTAAGCTAAATAACAAAATTTCAGAGGACCTATGGTCTGGAAAGAAGGTGGAGCTGAGCTATCTAAGGATGCTTGGGTGCATGGCTTATGTACATGTGGATGCTAGTGAGCGAAGTAAGTTGGATGCCAAGTTAAAAAAATGGTATTCATAGGGTATCCATTAGGAGTTAAGGGGTATCGACTGTGGGATCTCTTGGAGAAGAAGGCTACCATCAGTAGGGATGTGGTCTTTGATAAAAAATTAATCCTTCAAAGGCAAAGAGGTATGGAGAAACAGCCGAATGCAGGTGCAGTAGGAGATCTAGCCGAGCAGCGGTGGATAGCTAACTTCCTATACTATTTTACCTTATGCAAGTGACCAATAGGATTGATATTCAGGTGGAGCACCATCTAGAGGTACCTCCACATGTGGAGAGGGTTGAGACACACCAAAGAGGCTGAGGGGTTCAAAGGGAGAAGGAGGAACCTAGAACGGACATCGAGGTTGCACTGCACAGCCTAAGCGGTATGTGCGGCAGCTGGAGAGATACGGCTTTAAGAAGATGGTGTCATATGCATTGGTAACAGCAAATGGAGACTTTCAAATCTTTAAGAAGGCCGTGAAGAGTCAGGACAGAGAGAGGTGGGTCCAAGCTATGACTGAAGAAATGCAGTCTTTTCAGAAGAATAGGACATGGTGATTGGTGCAGTTGTCATAGGAGGAGAAATCCATTGATTACAAATAGATTTTCCAACACAAGGAAGGGTTTTCAGAGAAAAGAGGTATCAGATTCAAGACGAAATTGGTGGCCAAAGGGTACTCCCAAAATGAAGGCATTGACTATAGTGAGGTATTCTATCCAGTCGTCAGACATACTTCAATTCGGGTGTTACTGAGTATTGTTGCAGATCAAGATCTGGAATTAGAACAGATGGACGTCAAGATGACCTTCCTCCATGGAGATTTGGAGGAAAAAATCTACATGGAGCAGTCCAAAGGATTTGGGGAATCGAGCTTAGAAGGGAAGGTTTGCCTGCTACAATGATCTCTCTACGGGTTGAAGCAGTCACCAAGGCAATGGTACAAGTGGTTCGACTCGTATGTGAGAAGCATTGACATGACCAGATGTGAGTATGATCCCTATATTTATGTCAAAATTCTTGAGGATGAGTCTAGGTTGTATATATTTTTGTATGTAGATAATATGTTGATAGCATACAGAAGTAGAAGTGTAGTGCAAGATTCGAAGGCAGCCTTGTCTCGGGAGTTCGAAATGAAAGATTTGGGCCCTGCAACAAAGATCCTAAGAATGAAAATCCTCAAAGACCAAACAAGAAGGGTGCTGCATTTATCTTAGGGGAGTTATATTCAAAAGGTTTTGGAGAAATTTAGCATGAATGGAGCAAAACTGGCGGTACTACCACTAGTCGGTCATATCAGCCTTTCAAAGTCCATATCACCTCAGAATGAGATGGAGGCTAAGGAGATGGAGAGGATATTATATGCTTCAGGTGTGGGAAGCCTCATATATGCCATGGTGTGTTGTAGGTCGGATCTTACCCATACAGTGAGCCAGATCAGCAGGTTCATAGTGCAGCCTGGCAAGGAGCATTGGAGAGCACTAAAGGGGATCTTCAGGTACTTGATAGGTATAGTTGGAGTCGGCATTAACTATAGGCAGTAAGATGGTGTCAAGAGAAGCTCCAACATGTCCAAGAAAGCTCAGGGCCAATTGGTTGGGTTTGTGGATGCGAATTTTGGTGAAGATGTGGACACCAAACGTTCGACTATAGAATTTGTGTTTAGCCTGAATGAGGGTTCAGTTTCTTGGAGATCTTGCTTGCAACCCATCACAGCACTGTCTATAATAAAAGTGGAGTACATTAACATTATGGAGGTGGTAAAGGAAACATTATGGCTGAAGGATTGGATGTTGGAGATAGGAGTTGCATAGGATGCACTGTGATAATTAGAGTGCACTGTTTTTGGTTCAAAACTGTCTATTATGCAAGGATCAAACATATCGATATCAGGTACCATCAGATTAAGGAGCTAGTGGAAGAAGATGAGGTAAAGCTGGTCAAAATTCATATCAAGGAGAACCCAACTAATGCACTTACGAAGACTCTACCACGAGACAGCTTTTACAGGTGTGTGGTGCTGATGGGGCTGATGGACAAATCAAATTTTACAGCGGCTTTGGGGGATCAAGATGGAAATTGTAAGCCTAGGTGTGGTACTCCTAAGTCTTTGATAGCCAAGGGAAAGGTCAAGGTTTGAAGCCTATGAAGCATTCATGGAGGTTCTAGGATCGGTTTGGATCATAAGGAGGAGGTAGGCTACCTTCTCAGTCTCGAAGCCCAAGAAACATAGACCTTAAGGGGCTAATCTACTTTTGGGTTAGGTATAGGCTCAAAGTGGATAAGAGCATGCAAGACATGAGTGTACATGGGCTTGGATGAGTGCAATCACATGTTGGTTAACCATGAGAGTTGTTTGGATTTGGTCTTAGGTTGGACCAATTTGTACACATATAAATATATGTGATGTAATCTGATTATATATGAATAGAATGATTTTTCTCTCTAATCTCTCTCTCATCTCTTCTCTCTCTTTTGTGGATGCCCACCTCTCTTGGAGAAACCCTAGCCGCCACCCACAGAGGAGAAACCCTAAATGCCCTAGGGTTTCAAGCTTGGAGTGCCTCCAAGAAACTCTAGCCGCCTGCCTTATTTGTCTCCTCTCTCTTGCCACCCCCTTTCTTGATTCTTTTGCTGTTGGTTCCAAATCTCCACGCTTCTGAGAAGGTACTTTAATAGCTAAATTATGGAGAATCATGTCCAACTTGGAAAGAAAGAAAGTATCACCAGTGCTGGCCAACCAATCAGCAGCGAAATTGTCTTCTCTGAAGGTGTGTCAAACAGAGAAAAGAGAAAAATCAGTAGAAAAATGAAAGATCTCATGCACCAATGGGCAGTCGGATATAAGATTCAATCTCTTAGATGTCACTATGTTTTGTGCTGGTAGCATTTGTGGCCCAGTGTTAAGCATCTGGGACTGAGCTGTAGATCCATGGCTTTTGTCACTTCTTGGCTGATGCTTTTGTCACTTCCTAGCAGCAATGTGATACATTCCTTGGTTGATGCAATGTCATTAAATTAATTTCTAGAGGTGATTTGGACTACCATCTAGCATGGCCTAAAGTTGTTTGTTTTATCCTCTCTTCCTGCTTGGGAAGTTTGGGTCAAGGAAATTTGGAGATTTTCTCTAGGTTGATAAAATTTTTGTGTACAGGCCAAAAGGAAGGGGCTAATGGGGATCAAGACAGAAGGGCCTGGGTCCTTGCATTGTGCAAAATTTTGAGTAGTGTTGTACTTCAAGATTTCAACTCTAGTAATTTACCCCTAGGACTTATGCATATCCTGAGTTTGCCCAGGTACTTTCTTTTCTCCTATAAAGGTGAAACTTCTATCCTTAACTAATAATAATAACAAGGTAGTAACAACATGCCAACAACAACAATAATAATAATTATAATGTATAACTATATATAAAACCTTGAATCATAATGCTTAGCACTATATATTAAATCATGAATGGTTCATCTCTTAAGAGTGGAAGGCTTTCCATACCCTTAGGATGATTGCAATATCAATTTGCCGTGAGGATGTTGTAATAAAGCTCTTGTGGACTATATCATATGGTCTCCCTTAACCTAGATGTGTTGGTAGTTGTCAATTGGGTTGGGTGAAAATTGATTTCAAGGTGCTGGCCAGTCATGCATATAGTAGACTTTTTCACCATATTCATATTGCTTCATATCACTAGGGGTGACAATCGAGTCAAATCAAATCAACTATGAGTGACAAATCAAAAATCTGTTAACCTGAACCCCGCCTTATTTACTAAATGGATCAAAAATGAAGAATGAAATATAACCTTTTTATTGAACAGGTAATCCAATCATAACTGCGTAACTTGTTTAATACGTAGCTTCAAACAAGTTAAGTGGGTTAAGAAGATCCTATATAGGTTAAATTGATTTAAAACAAGTTAAGTTGTTCTTAAATAGATTAAGTTGTTCTTAAATAGATTAAACAAGCTAGGTCATGATTTGACTTAATTATTCAACAAGTTAATGGGTTAAAAAGGTTAGAAGCCTAAACACAACTCAAGCCATTTATGATCTGAACCTATTTGTGCTAAAATCGGACCTGCTTAATGTGGGTTAATTATGAATCAGATTAATGGGTTGGATCATAAATTATCCCTCATAGAAATAAGTTTCGAGAATAATTCTTTCTTTATGACGTAGCTTTGCCATTGTTGAATTGATCAAAGTGCTTCTAGCATCTAGAAAAACAATATCAAAAGTTGTATCTCAATTGGAAACTCGAAAGATCAATCCACATCGCATTGGTATGTTCTTTGGAGATTGGCCAAGTCCAAGCAACAAACCTCAAAACTACATAAGGTGGAAGCATTACCAGCCTAACAAAGTACTGGTTTGTCATGGGGTAAACTAGGGGTGCGATCGAACTGAGTTGAGTAATTAAAAGCTCGAGCTCGAGTTGATTTAAAATAACTTGGCTTGAAACTTGAGTAGAGATTGATTGAGCCTTAATATTCCAAGTTCAAACTTGGCTCAATGAAAAAAAAGACAATACTCAAAATTGACTACATTTGAATATCAACTGAGTTATATTCGAGTTTTAGCCTACTATATATATATATATATATACACACACACACACACACACAGACATACATACATACATACATACATATATATATATATATATTTGAATAAACTTATAAGCTTTTAAGCCCGATATCTTGTTACTCAAAACTCGATATAAGTTGAATTAAGTTGAGCTTGAGTAGCTCACAAGCAGTTCAACTCGTTTGCACTCTTGAGATAAATAGATATTTGTAAATTTAAAAGCATATCTACTCATCCATTTAAACTATAGTAGAAGCACAGTAAAGGATATTGCCATTAGAGCTCAACTATTCGTGTTGGATCTATTGTTATGAAAAAAGATTGTGTTGCTGTCGGGTTCGGGTTGTGCCTTTCATGAGAAAGAATGATTCTCCTTCTTTCGTGATTAATTATTGGATCACCTAATGGCCACTTTGAGATCTATGCAATTAAATGAAAGAAAAATTTGGAGTGCGTTGAGAGTTGAGCAAGATGCTATCCCATGCTTGACGTCACAATCGAAAAGCGGCCATTCTTTTGGGTGAAAGATACAACCCGAACCAATAGCAGCCATGTTCCATTCAGGCCTTCCCATATGACCCAAGTAGCATGCTTAACCTCAAATGGTAGGTGAAAAACCCTTAGGTAGCAAGCCAAGAGCATGGAGATGTTGTTTAGTTGCCAACCTTCTCCATGAAGCTCTCCATACAAACATCTGCCCATGAGGTGGGGTTTCAAGCTTCCATACTTGCTTCCAAAGAATAGAGGAGTGCTCAATCTAAGTCCTGGATTGCAGTAGAAACTGGTAAGCCAAGCTTGCTGTACCCATGCCCACGGTGTCATGCTTCCAAACCTAAAGATTTGGAGTGAAGGGAGTTGAAGGGAGGCAACCTGACGCATCTATCTCTCCTGGGCATGACTATAAGACTCCAATCCTCATTGGAGAATGTTCGATTCGAAGTTAAATTTGAGTGAATAAGTGGCCTCCTCCCCACCATATGGACGAACCCAACAAGTGAGTACGTCACTCCAGTACTATTGAAGTCTATGAACTATATATCATTTTCAGACAGCGTATCTGGATCGCTAGAATACACTCTATTTGACAATCATTTGTGTCCTGATATTTAATCACAGTTCGATATCCATCGTGATTTGAATCCAGATCATTTCGTTGAAAATGAAGGCTCATTTTGCTGAGATGCCACCTCAACGGGCTTTACCAATCTAACATCCAAACCCTTTTTTTTGGCAATAGAAAAATCTAATCAGTGGCAGCACAGTTAGAAAAAAATTCTAACACATTGTACCCATTGTCCGTGATCACGGTCTCCACCGAACCTCACGCTTACCATGATTCTGCAATACAGCAAGGACATGCTTAGTAGGCGAAAGGATATTTACCAATTTTGGGATCTCTAACATATGTAATTCCCTGGCATGCCCCTTAGCCCAAATAAAAAAGTGCCCAATCTTAGCAACAATCTCAGGAATAGAATCAAGAACCCAAGTTGTGGCCAACCGCATCCAATAGTTGGGAATATAAGCAAGAAAAGAATCACCAAGCACAACTCTATCAGATGGATAGGGAATAAGCTTCTGGCCCACCATCTTACTATTGCCTTTCTGCACCAGGAACTGATGCTGGCCAGTCGAATATGCTCCCTGAAATCAGTAGAACTGAGGTTGGCCAGTAATTGAATGCTTCCTTGAAATGAGCACGACCAAGGAAAAGGACAAGTATCTTCCTGCAAATTTATATCATACTATGCCATAATAAGCCACCTAAGCCAATCGTGGAGTATAAAGGGAAAGGGATGCATAAGACTTATCCTCATTAATCCCCTCGTTAATGATGACATAATAATGGATTTAGAAGAGCATGAATCGATGCACCAATGGAGATGGAATGGAGTGATATTTATTTTTTACAACGTATCCTACCACATCTATTTTAAAGTAGAAATTGAAGGATCAAAATGAGATGAAACTTCTTTTACGAATGGAGACCGTACTTTCCATCCATGACTTTTTGGAAAAAAAGAAACGAATGACACATCATCCATGAGACCGTCTTGTCACACCATCCTTTCCTCTCGGCCCATCCGTGCGGCCTTTCTCCTTTCTGAAGTAAAATTCTTTTCTTTCCTTTGCCATCGACTGTATTCATCCGTGCACAATCCATAGTCAGATAATACACATCTTATGAGTTAATCATACAAAATCTTTAAAATATTATATTTATTAATACATAGTACATATTTAAATAATGCATACTTAATAAATTTTTAATATATATTTTGAATTTTTCTAATGTATATCATATAAAAATTTAATATATATTTTTAAATAAATTAATATACACCTAATTAAATAGATGTATAATTTATAAAATATCATATTCATTAGTACATAACACATAGGAAAATTTTATGCACTCGGTGAGTTTTTAATAGATCTACATCACAAATAGAAATGTGTATTCGATTTTTTTGATTTAAGATGAATCGAAATTTTAAAAATTAAATTTTTAAATTTATATTTTATAAAATCAAAAATTAAATCGAAATAGCTCAAAATCAAATAAACTAAATCAAAACAATTTTGATTCGGTTCGATTCGATTCAGTAATTCAATTTTGAACTTCTTTATTATGCACTTTGGATTTTGATTTAGACTAATTAAATTCTATAATAATTTTATTATTTGAACTGCAGAATTGTATTTGGACATAATCTAGATCGACATGATTTAGAAGGGACATGATAAGTGAGTTTGATTCAAAATTAGATTAAATAAATTATAAAAAATAATTTTTTTAAAAAATAAATTATTTTGAGATATTATCATACGTCCTTCTAAACATAAATATTATCCAAAGAAATAATATCAATTTGACTCATCTAAACGGGATATCAAAGAAATAAAGAAAAAAAAAATTTATACAAATATATTCTCAAAATATTAATATTTAAAAATAAATTATTATAAACTCAAAGCTGGAACCTCCTCTTACATAGCAGATGCAGTGTGGATGGCATGCATCGAGAATTGATCAAATACAAAAGGTGACGTAGCGTGTTATCTACTGTAGAATTTGACGGGACATAATTGGACTATCTAGTTCAAATAATATTTAATCCAAATATAAATATTAAATTAAAAAAAATCAAATGATTTTGATTTTTGATTAATCAAAATTATTAAATTAAATATCAAAAATCGAATTGATAAAAAATTTTGATTCAATTTTAAATCAAAATTAATTTTTTTTTAAAAAATTAAATTAAATATCGAAATAATTAATCGTTTGAATCGATTTTCGATTAATCAAACTATTTACACACCGCTGATCACGTGCCTTTACAAAAGTACAATATTCTAATATGGTAAAAAAATTAACCAGATGTCAAAGTCTATTAGTTGATCGAGCCACAAATTAGAAAATTTTCCTCGGGGTCATACCCGGGCAAAATTGTCCCATCCATTGACTGCATTTACCTCTTCCTTCTAACCCGTAACCATTGGGGGGGGGAGAAAAAAAAAAAAACATTGGAGAAAGGCGGTGGTTTTTCTACCTACCGCTCGAGCGAGTCAGCTTTTTTTTTGTTTTTTCCCCGTATAACGCGGTAAATATCCCGAGGGCTTGGGTTGGCCCAAACTTGTCTCCGAAGGCTCCCCAACTTTTCCAAAGTACCAACTCTCTCCCCCTCTTCTGCCGGGCATTATTATTATTATAATAATAATTTCCTATCGCTATATAGCCGCTTAGTAGTTGTCGTTGTCTTCCCTTCGAGCCCTAGAGGAAGCAGCTATCTATCTTCGTCTCACCGTCTCGATCCCCGTCGCCGCCGGAACTCGCCTCGAGCCCTCTCGGTCTTGGTTTATGAGGTGACATCAGATAAAGATTTCCATCTGTTTCGTCTTTGATATAGCACAGTTGAGCCGGTGTTGGTGTTGATTTGTGCTTTTCTCTGTTTTTTTTTGTGGATTCCTTAGGGTTCTATTTTTTTTTTGTTGATTCTTGTTTCTCCTGCTTCGATTTTCTGTGTGGATCCATGTTTCTTCAGCTTTCGTGATGCGATTTGGGTGGTTGTTTTCCCGTGGGAAAGATCCGATCTTGGTGGATCTAGCGCCTCTGAGGACTCGTTTTTGTCCTCTATCGAGGACATCTGATTGCATGATGATTTCCTGATTCCTTACGGGTGTGAGATTTGTTGGTAGAAAGAATTCTCTATGTATACGTTTTTTTTTTTTTTTGATTGAGATTTTAGTTGATTAGTTTGAACGACTAAAAACTTTATTTATTTATTTATTTTAACTGCATGTTGACAAATTATCTGGTATCTGTGATTTAGAACTCGGATTTATCTTCTGTGTGTACTGAGGACATCTAATTGCGTGATTATTTCTTGATTCCTTAGGGTTTTAAGATTTTGTACGTAGAAAGGATTTTTTCTCGATACATCTTTTTATGGATTCAGATTTTAATTGATTTGTTTGAACCTTTTATACTTGTCGATTTAACGACTTCAAAAACTGTATTTATTTATTTAGACTGCGTGTTGACAAATTAATTTTCTTTTGGTTCCTTGTGCAGCTCGAAGGAGAAGCCAACTCTCGGGTATGCTGACGTTTTGCAAATCTTTATGTATATCACATATATTCATTTTTTTTTAAGAAATTAACTTGAATGTTTTATGCTGCATGATATGGGATTGGAGAAGCTCTTTTTTCTATGATTATTATTTTTGTGAATTTAGTTGCACCTGTGATTTCTGGTTCATATTGTACCTAATTGTGGTGGATGCAATTTATGGACGTTGAGGCATATCAATCGCATAGCCTCAGGAGATAGTGTCTTAGGCATCCAAACAGATTAGGTTGTGGGCAAAAGGTTCCATTATCTATCATCCATCTTATTTGTGCCCATTCCACCAAATTTTGTGCTCATTATATTGTCCCCTTGAATCATGTCAGTCCAACTTTTTAAATACCTAACATTAGTTAACTACTTGAAAGGAAAATATTATATATATGTTTGTACAAAGAAATGAATTGATTATATTTACATATGTCACTGTATCAATGCTTAAAAATGGTTTGCTAGGATAATTGATTGATATTATATTCCCCTTTGCCTCCTTATAGTTAAAACCTACATTCATTTGTTATCAATATTTTCCAAGCCTTCCATACATCTTTAGACAATTTTCTACACATAAGAATTCTTCAACAGCCTTAAATGTTGATCCATAGTTACCAGATTTGCCCTACCCCCTGGAATCGCGTTCTGGTTCGTGCATCCCAATTCGTGGGATGGTTATGTACCGGAATGCTGCGATATGCGTCCCAATTCACTGAAGTTGGCGACCCAAACAATATACAGGCTTTTACCAGAAAAACAACCGAAAAGAGAAGAGAACCTGAATTCCTACTAGATTTGGATGAGATAAATAGAAAATTTTGTGTGAAGTTGATTTGCACAGAGAGGTTTGGATTATCGGAGATGAAGGCTTCACTCTCTGCAGACTAATTTCTTCGGGCATATACGGGAGACTGATTTCTCTTTAGACTAAACTTTGCAACAAATTGATTTTAGTAAATAGAAAAGATAATTGCTCTATGTAATATTTGTGTAAGCGAACCCAATGCAGCTTCATAGCGTACCGCAAACCCAACTAGCGTATTAGAGAAGCCTACCCCTATCGTACCCTATAAACTCCTAAGTGTCGTACCCCATACCCGACCCCGTACCACGACTCCAAACATACTGCGAATTTAGTAACTATGTGTTGATCATTATTCTTGTTTCTTGAACTTATCAATGACCTCAAGTCTATCATAGTTAATAAATTATGAACCATTGATGGTGAGTTTAGGAAGTTACTGTGATTAACTTATTAGATGCATTAATTGTAATTTAATTACTCTGTGGCTGATAACAAAGGCATAGATGAATAATGGACTACAATCCATTGTAACAGTTATATTTATATTAGCATCCTTGCTTCTTTAAATATATGTGATTTTCATTCTTTGATGATTGGATTTTCATGTCTTTTGTTTTATATCCTTTTAGGTGGTGTTTGGTGACCCAAATGGTATCACCACGATGGTTTAAGATTACCAATGATCTGAATCTTGAGGTGATTTAATTCTCAGTGATCTAAGATCATTGCATTTGGGAGGCCATGGTCCAGTGATTAAAGATTCCTGAGTTTCTATCAGTAATCCATTTGGTATTTCATGGGAATCCAAGATTATCGACCATATAATATCAAAATTATCCCTAATATATTTCATAAAAATATATTTATTAATTATATAAAAGATATTATAATACAATATTAGTATATTTATTAATATATTGATTACCGATATATGCAATAAAAAATATTAATTAGTTCTATAAAATATTAATCCTATAAAGATATGTTAATTGTTATTATAAAATTAATATTTTTATTTATACTTATAAGATATTATTTTTTATCTAATATTTATTTGGATGAGGAAAATAAAGCAAATAGAAGCATTATAATAAATAATTTCATTATATAGATATAAAGTGTAATAATATATTTGTACCATAATTTGAAATTATCATTGAATAATAATGTGATAATAATATGATTAATAATATAATTCAATTTTTTCTATTGGATTTAGGAGTATTTTTGTACTCACAATTCAACCCAAGATGACTGTGCTCGGGTGATCTTGGATTTCCAACCTCGGACAAGTATTTCGTCATTGGGTTGGGCAGTGATTTGAGGAGTGGGGGGTGCTTTGGGATTACTGCCATGTAGGATATTATGATGCAATCAAATACAATGATCTCATCATCTCCATCCACATCATCCTTGATCTTGGGATGATCATCTCATATCAAATGCCCCCTTATTGTAGTACGCCAGCATTAAGTCATAACTAGTGTCACCCATATGAGAGGATTTGGAGGATGATTCCTTGACATGAGTGCTATGTGATGAATGTGTTTGTTTTCCTAATGGTTTCATAATTATCTTTCCCTAGCAGTCAAATAATTTTTGAAGAGCATTGCAAAAACAGTTATCAAGTGTATTAGTATCAAGAACTGAACCATGTGTGCTCACAAAGCAAAATTCAACATTGAAGCATTTGTTCCATGGGTTCAAGAAAAATATGTTCTGTAGGCAGGTCATTTGATTCTTCACATAAATCAGATATCAAGAGTTTTTGTGTTTCTCTTTGAAGATTGTGTTATTGCTAGAAGAGAAAAGCTGTGAAAAAAATTAGGAGAACAAATGCATCGATCACTTAGTGCTGTTAATATGGGGGATTTTCCTTTGGAGCATTTCTCATAGTTGACAGCATTAAAGACTTGATGCTGGAGTACTACGACAAGAGATCGAACAAGGTACTATGATCATTTAACTGTTAAGAGTGTAAATTTGAAAAAAGCGAAGAGCACACATGCACATTTTTACATTATTCTATAGATTGCCTGTTATCACTTGTTTGTTACTAAGATAATCATAATCTTATTATAATTATGTAGCACGCTTATTGCAGAAATAATAATTTTGACATCTTCAAATGTTGAGAAACCAACTAAAGGAACTACTTGGCCTTACAATTGACTTGTGATTTATTGACCATTCCTAATTCTGCAAATGTATAGATGACAACATCTGCATCTGGTTTCAAGGATGTAGATGATTTTCTAATTCATTGTCCCCATTTTCTGTTGTGACTCTTATTTCTACTCATGATGGGCTTAATAAGAAATATCAATGAAAGGTAATTTTCAGAAAAAAGATGCATATTTAAACTTTTTGACATCTAGCATCTTATATGTTATGCGCAAATTTTATGTTCTATGGATGCATATAACATGACTTATGTCAAGGGTAATAATGCTTTTGTAGCCTCCTAGTTTTATTATATGCAGGTTTATTATGGTCATATAATGTATCGCATTGATGCAAGGTTTTAAATCTCGTGAGACGGGGTTATCCCGATTTTTTCTATGGAACGGGACGCACCACCATCCCGCTCCGTCCCAATACTTGGGATAGAGGATGTCCCAAGATGTCCCAATTGGGACGCTGTGATGCTAGCGGGACGGTTCTGTCCTGACATATAAGATGGCACCCTGTCCCAGTCCCCCGTTGGGACCTGAATCCTTGCATTGATGCATGCATATTGATAGTGAATGCATAGATACAGGTGGTGCACATGTAAAAATGTTCTTATAATAATTGAGTTTAAGGCTATAATAGCCCAAAGATGTCCAAAATGGGTTATTTTTGCCCACAAAAAGCGACCTGTGTTTGCAAGAATGAAAATAAATGGATTTTTCTTGTAAAATACCCACCATAATCTTTTGTACTCAAAACTAAGGATAATATTTTTGTGAAAGAAAACCAAGAGAACTAGTCTTTATAGGTAGTGTTCACTTCATTCAGTTAATAAATATATCAGCATAAAATGTACACTTCCCTTTTGTCATCTTTAGTAATAGTTGGAAGGCTTGGGGGGAGGGGGATGGTTACTAGTTCAAGTGAGCACAAATAGATGATCGCTTGCAGGTATGATGGAGAAATTTTTGATAGGACGTCAGCAACCCTGTTCCCATCACACTCAAGTGGGTGATCTCATCATAAAAAGGCAGAAATGAGCTTAAGCATATAGTGGTGCAATTTTGCACTTGTAACCATACACAACCATCCTGCCTTTTTGCTACTATTTGGGGTTGGCTGAGTTTCTCACTTATCTAAATCTTTTTAATCACCGAGTTCTTTTTCGTGATTTGATAAAAGAAGTTTTATGTATATCTTTTTAATTAATATCTGTATGCCCACGATACTAGTGATGATTCAGCTGTCATCCTTGTGTAATAGAAGGAATTAATTGCCATTTATGTGTTACTTTTTGTTGTGTCTTTTGTTAAATGGACTTGTGGTCACATCAGATGTTCTCAGTTTTATGCTGTCTTTTTTTTTTTTTGTTTTATAATATTAGGCAGGACGCTGGTAATACATTATCAAAAATTAATTGTAATAGATGCTGGTAATACGTTATCAAAAATTAATTGTAATACTGATGCAGTGGCACGCGGATCAAGACCCGCAAAAGGAATATAACTGCTCCTTTGGACCCTTCAGCTTTTGCAGATGCAGTGGTCCAGATATATCTGGATAATGCTGGTGATCTGGTAAAGCTTTCCGTCTTTGAAGTATTTTGCGATTTCTTATTATGATGTAGTACAAAAAGGATGAAGAATGGAGGAAACTAATTTTGTTGTTCCTAAGCTTTAAAAGTTGCAAAATTCCTTTAATTTTCTGTTCATAGAAGTTTATGAACTGGTCGGGGGATAATACCTGGAATGATCTATGGAGATTGACTCATGGTTATTTTATTTATTGCCATACTAGGTTTTGCTCTACTTGTTATGCATGTGCTTTGGCTTAGAAAATTCTTATGGGCTTGCTTTGGCAACCCTGCTGCTGGAGCAGATTGACTTATTAGTGTACTGCATATAAATTAGTTCCAATCCAAACTCATGTAAGACTAGGACTTTCGCAATCTTAATAGTTGGCAAGTGTTTCTTTTCACTTAGCTTTTCTTCTTGACAGGAACTTGTTGCCAAAAGCATCGAATCTTCAGATCTTAACTTCTCACGATATGGTGACACCTTTTTTGAGGTAATTCAAAATTTTCTTTTATTTTGGACCATGCATTTATTTATGACCATGCATCATAACGTCTTTTGTTGTCTGTTGTGCTTGCTTGCATGTCTTTGTGCACACATGTAAATGCACACAAACTGATTTCTCAGTAACTGTGATATCTTTCATTCTGTTGTGGGAACTTCAAGCATCATCTTTCTTGATGAATTGTCTCTAAGAAGCTTGGTCATCTTCAATCATCATGACTGGATAATATTGTTTGGAGTTATTTTGTGAATTTCTTAGAAGCGAGATACTGATGTTACAAAGAAATAAATTCTTTCATGAAATGGTCAACGAATTGTTGTAAACATTAATCTTAAAAAAAAAAAAAAGCTGAACTATCCGGTTGAATACTGAAGGCACATCAACATCATTGGAAAAAAGTTTGGCATACTCGCTCAACTCAAATAAAATCATATATTCGTGCATTGAAGAATATAGCTTGATCCATGCTATATCACCATAACATGAACCAGTAAAGCCTTTCCTTTTCCCCACTTTTGCTAGTTGATCTCAGTAAAGATCAAGATTTGAAGTTAATGGTCAGAACTAGAGTTCACCATCTCAGTGTTGGACCCTATACCTGTGTCAACTTGTTACTATGTTGGTACGGGGCTGGTTCGGCATACCAAATGTTGGTATGCTTTATGTACGTATAATGGTATGTTGTGTCCTGTACCATCCGGTTTGGTATAGTACGGCAAACCATGGTTAACAATATTAGTTCATCTAGATTTTTTATTAACTCATTTTCATCTTAGGTGGTTTTAATTTTGGAAAGATTTGGAATGTCAGAACAATATATTACAGCATTCAAGCCAAATTTTGATTGCGAATGATTATTTCAGATTTAAAAGCTAGAAATTAAGAAATACCCCAGGAAAGAGGAAAAGTTAATAAAAACTTGGGAAGGGAAAGGAAGTGAGAGAGCACAGAGAAGGGATGAGGAAGATGGACCAGTTAGGGTTACAATACATTGATCTGGTGTTTGGTTAGGGTGATGAGAGGGAGGATGGATGGGGTTGGATAGATGGATGGTCTCCATCTTGGTTCAAAATTTCTTAGGAACGATGGATGGAAAGGAGGGATTACCCATCCATCGGGGCCCATCAATTTGCATCCTCCCAAATTGAAGGATGCAAGAAAGGATGTATGGAGTATGTGAGGGATGGGTTTCAACATTGATAAAATTATCCCTTGTTAATTTTTTTATAAAACCCTTAGGGTTCATTTGGTTGGGGTATGTCAGATTGTGGGATAATCTAACAATTTCTGGGAATCATTTATTTGGAAAAATGAGTGCGGAGGAAAATAATTTTTACTATGTTTGGTTGGTGGAAAAATTATTCCGAAAAATGACACTAGAAAAAGATTATTATGTATAGTTGGAGGTAAATGTATATAAGAATATGGTCAAATTTACAAATATACTCTTAAACATAAAATAATTTTTTAATACTAGGATAGCGTTATCATCTCCAATTAGTTTTTATAGAATCACTATAATCACATAGCCCTTTGCATAATGCTATCTCATTTTAATTTTTTTGTAAAATCTCTTTATTAAATAAATTTGCAAAAATATCAAAATAAATTTAATGATTACATATGCAGCTTTATTTGGGGTATTTTTGTCAAGTATGGATTATCAACATTCAAAAATTTATCAAATACCAACCCTCCATGGTATTTGTTTTACCTTCTCTCTCCGAAAAATAATGAGGCCTGCCAATTCTTTTACCATCTTTTTCTTTTTCGTACTAAACATAATAATCTGACATGGGATTTATTTTTTCATGCTAGATTACCTCCAACAAAACGGACCCTTACACTTTTCACCTTTCATTCATTTTATTTATATATTTTTTTTATTTTACCTATATTATTTATCTTATACTTTTAAATTTTATTATTGATTATTTTAATTTTAGTACATAATTTTCATAATTATAAGTAACTAATTAGAATTGTCTTCTAGTTTATAATTTATATTCACTGTTTTTTTTTGTTAACTATTTCAATAAAATTAATTAACTATTTAAATTTAATTATAAATTCATTAATTATTTATAATTAATATATTAATAAATTTATTCATATGTAATTAATTTATAAAATTATTATTAAATTAAATTAAAATTAAGTATTTTTATAATTTTATATAAGTATAAATTATAAAGATCATAAGTTTATATATTGCTATACTTTTATAGTATAAATATGGGTTATGAATTGATAATAATAATACTATTTTTTTTTGTGGAAGGGTAGTGTAGTAAAAATGTCATACAAATATCATCCATTTTTTTATTTTTTTATACAAAACAGAGGAGAGAATCATTTCCATGCATCTTTTTATGTTTCACTAAACACATGGAAAAATGGATAGAAGATTTATCCATCTTGTCCTTCATCTATCCTTCCTCCTCTATCCCTCCTTCCTCCAATCCATCCTTTGTACCAAATAGAGGGTGAAGGACAAAGTGAAAGGGTTAAGTTAGGATTATGTTTATTGATTGCTTGTTGTCCTGAATTTGTGTATGGGACAGCAGTAATCATATTTAAGAAAAGATAATTGAGGGGCTTGCAAAAACTGCCCAATGGTTTTGGTGGATGTTGGGTATGGGATTCTCAACATTTTTGGCCCCAATGGTTTTGGTGGATGTTGGGTATGGGATTCTCAACATTTTTGGGTTAAATAAGTTGGCCTGAATGAGAAATCGGGGGGGGGGGGGGGGGGGGGGACTCCCCCCTCTACACCCCCCCCCAATAAAAAAAAAACAAAACACACACACACCAACCCCCAACATAAAAAAAACAATCGGACCAAAAGAAATCTTTTCTTTCAAAACAAATCATACACACTTTTCATCCAGCCTTAATTATAGAGTTTTGTATTTACTTTTTTCCTACAAGCAAGCTGGAAATGTTTAAATAAGAAAGTAAATCTGTTACAGAAATCAGCAAGCAACCATTTTTATCTTTCTGCTTATTTGACTTCAATCAAGATCCCAAAAAATTGAGGTGTCTCAACTTGGACTTCTAAAAGAAACAAATGAAGAAGGCTTTTTGTGCTGGTCACTGTTCGCATTATTGCAGCATGAAAAATACCATGAAGAGTAGCCCATAAGAGAAAAGACATCTACTTCAAAATAGAACTCTCTACAGTACAAACCACAAAGTATTGGTTAAACATCAAAAGGACTTTTAATAGAGGAATTTTATTGATGAGCTGTCAAACAAATCATGTCTGATGACAGCCTCATGACATGGAAATGAACCAAGAGAATGGCCCAGCATCAGATAAGATGAGGCACACACTCAAAGCATACCCATGGTTTCTTCTTTTTCTATTAAATACACTAGAGGGTGTTCCCCTGGTTATCAATTAAAATACCACCAAGGGATAGCTGGGTGTAGCTGAAACAATTTCATGTAATTGCACAGCAATTTGTGACAAAAGCAAAAAGGGAAGGCTTTGCATTTAAACTTGCCCAGCTACAAATTTCATTATATAACAGCTAGGAAGTTGATTGACATTGACTAAGATCATCTAATATTAGCAAGCAAGGTTTGCCGGACTGGTATTGGGGCTTGTACCAGCCGGCGACTGGTTTTGGTGTGGTGCAGGTCTGTAGCGTACCATGCTGGGGCATACCTAAACAAGTAGAGGGAGAAAGTGAGGGAGGAAGAGGGGGGGAGAGAGGGGGGAAGTTTTCTAAGCAACAACATCGTGGCATCGAAGAGGAGGGAGCGAGTGAGCATCTGATGGATAGAGAGAGGGAAAGGGGAGGCTTATTGGTGTTGGTGTCGCAGTATCAGAAGGGGGGGAAGGAGCGAGCATCCAATGGAGAGAGGGGGGGATGCCTATTGGCGATGGCATCATAGCGTTGAAGAGGGGGGAGCTAGCAAGCATCCAGCAGAGAGAGACTGCAAATTGGAGTGAGAGAGCCCTCAAGGGCTCTTGAAGCATCGAACCTGGAGAGGGGCGAGGGCTCTTATAACTGAACCGACTTGCCTTGCCAAACTGTCTTGACTTTGGTGTCGGTTTAGTTTGGTATGGGCTGAACTGCCTGGTTCGATTGGTTTGGCAATCACTGTAACAAGGTTCGCAAAACAAAATAAATGCATCAAATACCACTGCTAATTCATGCATTTTCATGAATTCACGAGCCTGATTAATCCTACATTTGGCATTGGTTATGGTAATCAGCTTGTACCAAGCTGCATGACACTTTCCTAAAATATCATATGCCACAGTTGGTATAAAGTTCCAAGCATCAGTACAATCATAATATCATTGAATTATTGAAAACTTATTCTGGAAGTTAGTTGCAATTTGTTATTTTGTTATATGCTTCTCTGATCTATTGCCAAATAGAATTTCGAGTAGAGCATATTGACAATGTCAAACACAACAAGCTTTTGTATTAAAATTATAGTGGAGATGTTTACTTAGTTCAAATTTGTGCAACTTATTAAGAGCATCAAGTTTCGGTTATATTTGTATTTAATGTAGTGATATTTCCATTTATGGGTCACAAGAAATGGTAAATGATTACATCTAATAATGGATACTGAATTGCAATTGGTACAAATGTATTTTTTTTTTGCAATGAATTTGTTGCATGCTAGGCTGTTGTGAAGGATTTTAGTTTTTATTTCATATGAAGAAATATTAATTTATTTTGAAATCAAAACTAGTATATACTGATTTATTTTTGTTAGAATGCCAGGTGTTGGGCAAGGTGACGCTATCTTGATTCTAGGTTTAGGGGGTTTCTGTGAGACATTTAACTATCTTTTGCTTAGATATCAATATTTCACATTAATCAACCAATGTTTCCCGCCATGTGTCTTTAGCAGACTTGAGTACAACAGTTAAATATTTGTATATTTTGAATTTGCTCAAGTTGATGCAGATCCAAAATTTTGTTACATACTTTTTTTTTATCAACAAAATCTGACTGTAATTTTTTCTGTTTTTGACTTAAGGTGGTCTTCACTGGAGGCCGTACCCAACCTGGCACAATAAAGCCTGATGAAGGAGAAAGGCACCCCTTTTCTGTTCTAGATTGTGAGCCTAAACGTGAAGCTATCTTGCCGTCTGTTCTCTATATCCAGAAAATCTTGCGGCGGAGGCCCTTTCTTATAAAGAACCTTGAAAATGTTATGCGAAGATTCTTGCAGTCTTTGGAGCTTTTTGAGGATGATGGGAGAAAGAAGCTTGCTATTTTCACCGCCCTTACATTCTCTCAGAAGCTATCGGGGCTTCCACCCGAGACTGTCGTCCAGCCATTGCTCAAGGACAATCTTGTGGCCAAGGGGCTAGTTCTTTCATTCATTACAGATTTCTTCAAGCAATATCTGATTGAAAACAGTCTAGATGATCTTATATTGCTTTTGAAACGAGCTAAAATGGAGGATAATCTCCTTGATTTCTTTCCAACTGCCAAACGCTCTAGTGAAGGATTTTCTGAGCATTTCACGTAGGTGTTCCATCTCCATCAGATATTATTCTCTTTCTTTAGCTTTAAAAAGTTCAGTAAATACTCAATGCATACTTCTTAATTACTATTGAAACTCTTGGTATGTGCAAGCTACTCTTAAACAGATAATTCAGAGGGTTTGGGGCACTATATAAACCTCTTATCATGTAACAGTGAGGATGTTAAGATGCCCTTCGTTTTATATACATATAGAGGTTTCTTCCTCTTCATCTTGTTTGCTATGGAGTTATGTTTTAATATGCTTTACAACTCAGGCATACATTATCAATACCAGATCAAATGTTCTGGGAGCAGTTAGTTATTAATTGCCTTCAAAATTCCAATGGTTTTTTAGGACATTTCAAATTTGAGAGTGATGAGGTGAGTGAGGATGGAGGAAGGATTGGACTTAATAATACTTTCAATGAGCCACTTTTGGTTATTTCTAACGGCTGTTTCGCCATTTACATCATAATCTTGCTGTTTCTTGTTTTCAGCAAAGAAGGATTATTAGCTCTTGTTGAATACAATGAGAAGAAAATGTTTGAAGTGAAACTAAAGGAAATGAAATCAGCATTGACTACCCAGATCGCAGAAGAGACTGATGTATCTGAAGTTATAGAGACTGTAAAACAACAGGTTAAAGATGCTAAGTTGCCTGATATCGAGGTTGTACGCATTTTGTGGGATGTATTAATGGACGCTGTTCAATGGTCTGGGAAAAACCAGCAGCAAAATGCAAATGCTGCTCTCCGCCAGGTGATTGTTTTCCCCTAACTTGCAATTTTCTTTTAGCAAAAATTCAGTAGAGACTTGGTATGTCGTGACATTTAATAATTCTTCAATGACAGTGCATAATATTGTATATGTCCTGTGTGTGTGTGTAAACTTACATCTGCATGTGTATATCTTTATATTTGCTTTGCTCGCTTTGGTAGAAGTTGACCTCCAAAGTTACCACTTCCTATTGCTAGTGCTCCACAAAACTCCTAGGTATTTCGTTCTATATTCGCTCAAGAATTTTGTTGCTGCATGATCTAGATCTCAAGGGTTCTTGCCTTCTTGGAATAGTATACCTATTTTGCTTTATTTTTTCTTGTTGCTTCAATTTGCAGCAATTTTAGCTTCATGTCAACTAATGTGGTGCCATGAGCTAGGTTTTTGATGTTATATTTGCACACATCATTTTGACTCATCTGCTATGTCCATTCTTGTGTTTGTGATGTTGCTTTAATCTGTATGGCCATGCACAATTTAGCTTCAGCCTGGAACTTCTTGCAAAATCAAAACCTTACTGAATAAAAGTTCTTAAATTGGTCATTAACTTGTTATGCTATCTCCCTGGCTTTCCTCCTGTGTTGTCCATAAATCTATATGCTCCAAAGCATAATAAGTCTAGCTTTGTGGTGATTTATACCTTCCTTACAATTTTTCCTTCTTGTCCATAATTCTACAATCTACAGAATGGCAATCCATCTCCATGGTGCTGAACCCTTTTGTAAACAACAGCTTATGCATATTCTGAATGCCATTCATAAATTGTTTTTCATATTATTTGTATTGATTTTTCAAATGGATATTGTTTATGGACTTGGCATATGTATGCTCTCCTAGTGTGTCCTATGCTTAGGTCCATGAATTTTTTTTTGTATGGCCTTTACAATTCATTAAGGATTGTATATACTTGCACCTCCCTTTCCTGTCCATGTTAGCGAGTTAATTTTAAATGAATTTTGAATTCTGATGATTTCCTACTTGCACTATTTTTGCAGGTCAAAACGTGGGCCCAGCTTTTGAATGCTTTTTGTACAAATGGGAAGTTGGAACTTGAACTCATGTACAAAGTCCAGATCCAGTGCTATGAGGATGCCAAGCTGATGAAGTTATTTCCTGAAATAATTAGGTCTCTTTATGATCTAGATGTACTTGCTGAGGATACCATTCTTCACTGGTTTCGTAAAGGTGCTAACCCGAAGGGCAGGTATGATATTCTTCTTTTAATCCTTCTTTACAATTTTGTTGATAATTATGGGACTAAAATAAATATTTATCTTGTTATTTCCGACAGTTTTTCTATGAAATTCTAAATTAGCAAAGATAAACGGAAAGAAAATGGAATAGATGCCCCCTTTATCTAGCCATTTTGTCTGGAGTACGTGTGGCAATGGTTCACGTAGGGTTGGGTATCTCTATCAAATATTTAAAACTGTATGCCGTGTATGGCTGGCCAAAGGGCTAAACTCAAAGAAGTGGGGAAGTTTTTTGTTTTCCTTTTTATTTTATATTTTATTTTATTTTATTTTTTTTGGTTGTGTTGGGTTGGGGGTGGGGGGAGCGGGTGGGGGAGAAGGGGGTGCCAAAAAAAAAAAAAAACCCCCCTTCTAGAATAGAGAAACATGATAAATAAAAAAAAATTAAAAAAAAAAAACTTCTATAATACGAAAGATGATGACAGGAAAGGAGGTGGACCAATATATAGGGAATAGAAGGGTTGGTTCCAGTTTCTTAATTCTAGAATAGGTTTTGTCATAGTCAAACCCCT